>NW_010251994.1:0-45717 GCF_000690775.1 Eurypyga helias | reverse complement strand
GAACCCTCCTCTCCCTTCCTCGCTCTGTCCCCCTTAACTCAAACGGAATCACACAAGCACATCACGGCCCAGCAGAGTCCAACATCGGCCCTTCTGGTTCGCAGCACCGTGCTAGTCCCGGAGCAGCAGCTGCTCTGGGGCGCAGCTTCCCTCACAGAGGGCCAGAGCCACTCCGGCTGAGCTCTTCCTCCCACTGATGCTAACAGCCATGCCTCCACGGCCCCACGCCTCTCCCGGAATGACTCAGAGATCAATTACGCTGCCAAACACCCGCTTAACTCTTCCACCACAAAGCTACTAGAAACTCGCAAAGATGTTGAGCCTCCCGAGAGCCCGGAGGAAAACACAGCCGTTAAATTGCAACTGTCAGAAAAGGCACGCCAGATAAATCATGCTTGAGGTTGACATATGCATCCCCTGCAACTGCCTGACATACCCTAGATATTTTGAGCTTTCCCCCTTATTCAGCTGGTTTACAGAAAACCCTGAACAGCAGTGCCTTCATCAGGCGTCCTCCTCTAGGGAAGAATTCTCGCCCGATGTCGAGCAAGAGGAACATATTAAAGGAATGTGCTTAATTAAAGGCCAGAATGACTCAGGGTTTCGTGTGTAGGTTAACCAGCTGAGAGGGCTCCAACGTGGAGATGCGACATCCAGCACAGTGTTTGTCAGAGGCACGCGGCAATTCCAGCTCCACGCCAGCAGCTGGGCATCTGTGCCACAGAAAGCATCAGTAAAATCGGAGGGTCACACAGAGCCGTAGCTCTCCTGCATCCCGACAGCGAGCAAACCGAAGGGCAGCTTCATCCTGCTCGGGCAACGGAGCCACCGCCACCGGCTTGGCGCTGAGGGCTGTGTAAAGCCTGGGAGGTGACAGGTTAGCGTGGCTCAGCTGCACAGGCCGCAGCTGCCTGCAAGGGCCGAACCACCGCGGGGTAACTCAGGCTGCCCCAGCCAGCTCCTCCAAAGCATCCCCGGAAGTGCTCTGCGGGGCGCTTTACACCGGGGTTATACTCCGGCCCCAACAGAACAGGGACTCTCCTTACAACCTCCCCAGCTGCCGGCTCCAGCGTTGAGGAAGCTCGTACTTCTGTGGAACACTACGGAAATCCCGGGTATCCACAGCCGAGTAAGGAGCCAGGGCAACGCGATGCTACTCGCACCGTTTCAGACAGCCAGGACACAGGCGTCGGTCGAACGTGGGCGGGAGGGCTGCGCACATCAGGACACCAAACCGATACCCAAGAGCTGCCTGACCTGGGTCAAAGTGTTTCTGCATGGTGCCCACGAGCATGAAGAGGCCAACACAGGGGGATCCTGGACAGGTACACGCTCTTCGACACTCAAGTTTTTGGGACAACCACAACCTCAACTCACGCTTGAGGGCCTGGTAACAAAACTACATACTGACAGCCTGTGCCAGCCAAAGCTCTCGTGGAACACGCAGCAAGAGCCCTGGGTGGTGGGATTTTGGCAACCTGGCTGGTCACGGGGCAGCCTTCCCACAGGAAAGTGCTTTGGTCCTGTCAGAAAAGAAGTGGCGAGCGGGGTCCTCCCGAAGCCTGCACATGGAGATGGCTGCCCCCCCCGTCCAGCCCCCAAGGCCATCCCCTCTCAGTGCCTGCAATGCCGGCCCACTCACGGTTGCATCAGAGGAGCGTTATCCAGCTTGAAAGGAAACAGAAAATCCTGGCAAGACCACTTAGCAAAGGTTTTTTCCAACACATTACTTTTCAGCACCCTCAAAACATCCCTGGCGAGATAAGCAGAAAGCGCTTGTGCTCATTCTGACGCAACTTAGGCCACAGCCCAGAGCCATTCCCATTCCTCTGCAGCGTGCTGGGTCGGGCTGGGAGATCCTGGGAACACCACCAGCGGAAGGGGTTTGCTCACCATGGAAGTACCAAGAACAGCCTGCAGAATCCCCCAGATTCTCATCACCAGAAGAAATGCAAAAAACAGCATAAAGAGTCGGATTCCGATGTCTGCTGCAGTCCTGGAACAAGTATTCCGTATTTTGAGTACCTTCCCAAGACTTACATGCATTGTAGAGTGCTCTTGTCTTTGCCTTCAGGTAACTAATACTTTTCAAAACCTGTAAGGACAAAAAACCCCCTAATTCGTTCAAATGGGCTAAACCGACACCGTAACTGAAGTACACTCAGGCAGAAGACACTTATTTGTGGGCTTGCTCAACCTGCGCTGGGAGAACATGCCGAAGTCCCCAGGAAGCAGAGCAAAAGCTCAAGCAAGCACTTCTATGTCTGTGAGAAAGCAGGCAGGCAGAGGGTAAACCACACGATTTTATTGATTTGTGAACGTAACAGTCCCTAGAAGCCACTGACACCGACCTCCCGTTACTGACCAGCACGCAGCAGGTACCTTCCCAGCAGCCACGAACACAACCCAGGTTTCTCGGTCCGTTCAAAATGAACTTGTGAGTTGCATCCCTCAGCAGCAGAGAACAATCTGGTCTAAATTACCCTTTCCACAGTGGATGGAGTAAGTGAATTAACTTCCCATTGATATTCACAGCCTTCAAATTCCACATCTTCTTCCCTCAGACTGAAATCAAGAACCTGGTTTGGAAAAAAAGAAGTGGTGAGGGCACAGCAAAGACTAAAGCCCACACGTGTTCAGCATTACCACTGCATGATTGAGGTGGGCTGGTTTAAGCTCTTGATGTCGATAATTAAATGGAAAAATCCCCAGCGACTTAGCAGGTGACAGACATTCCGAGTGCTCCTGAGGGGGCTGCAGGAAGGGCCAAAAGGTTGGGGACAGGGACAGGCTCCTGTGCTGGCTAAACCACGACAACCCCCAGCGCAGAACACGGTCGGGGGTTGGCTTGTCCGGTACTTCCCCCCAGGGCACCGCAGAGACCCGCGTCGGAGCAGGAGTTAGGTGCTTGGATGCCATCAGTGCCTGCAAGAGCGACTCCACCTTCGTCGCCGCTGTCAGAAACCCGGGCTAAGGCCAGCCTTCCTGCCAGAACAGCCGGCACTGCGGTTCTGAACAGAGAACCAGCTGGTGTTAACCACAGTGCGAGCAGAGGGGCCCAGTCGGCATGACTTCGTGGAGTTACCAGCGAGCTTATGAGTGTTCCACGTGCCAGGCAGAACGGCAGCGTCTCGGAAGCCACGCTGCGGGGCCCGTCAGTACAAACACTCCTGCAGCCCGATTAAACCCAAACATTTCCTCAAGTATGTTCTTTACAAAACCATTCCTGTTATTTTTCAACTTTCCAACGCTGCTGGTGCCTTCGTGCCCCGTCACATCAAAGACGAAATGCAGGAACAGGCGAGAGGGAGGCACCGTGCGTCAGGCAGGAAGCTACCTGGCTGCACCGGGAATGGCCTCACCATTCCCACTGGCTTTCCTTTCCTTCCCTGACAAGTCTCCGTGCTCCCGCAGAGGCAGCTGACTGCGCTTGGGGAGATAACACGGAGATTGTATCTTACTCTAAATCCTGGTTATCTCTGCGAGATGGGAGTGCCCAGCCAGCCACCACCGTACACGGGCCTTCGGTGGCCGGGGTGCCCCGCGCCCTGTTGGCAGGGTGACGGGTTGCACTGATAGAGCTGGATCCTACAAACAGCTGCTGTAGGAAGGTGGAAAAGGTCTCTCTAGAGACAGCTCGGCTTACAGAACTACGGACAACAGGAGGAATTTCAGCCCCAGGGAGGAATATGTGCGTAATCCTAGGAATTCACTGGAGGGATGGACTCTTGAGTTTACAGAGTGAGCACCCGCCGGCTGACTGAGCGAAGAAGAAAGGAAAACTGGAGTTAAACTTCTGATTTTGCACGCTCAGAACTTTTACATCCTTTTGGTCTCCTAGGTTCTGCTTCTATTACAGAACATCACCCCTCACTGCCACCCTGAAATCCCACCGTGCTTCACTTTCCCATTCCTGACTAGCTGGCTTATTTCTTTACACTGTGGTCCTACAGAAACATTCACTTAGATGAGGTGATGCAGAGCTACCCTCATCACCTTTGGCTTAGAAAGAAAACTGCCACGTCCGTAATGTCATTTTAGGTGTAGCAAGGAGCAAAAAGATGAATCCCCTGAGCCTGTCTTTCCCTCTGCCACCTGATGAGAAGCAAGAGAAGATTTGACCAGCGAATGCCGTGTTCCTAGGGCAGGCTCCAGTGGCGCAGCCCAAGCGCACGGCAGAGGACAGGCTGCCAGCCTCTGGCAGAAAACTACAGCCGGTGGTGGTGGCAGCATGTGCCAAACTGCGCCCCACGCCCAGGAGAACGGCTCCGCCGAGCCATGACACTCAGAAACCTTATCTGGCCTGCAATTCCACTCCACTTCCTATGCAGTTAGAATGAAACCCTTCCACCGTTCTAAAGCCATGACCTGGTAGCAAAGGAATTGCCAGGAAAGAGGAAAAACCAAAACCAAACCAGAAAAAAGCCCTGAACCAACACGAAGTAAGTCTGAAGGTAGGACAGTATCTGATTAAAGCTGTAACTTGCCACAACACTCCCTAAGAAGGATGCTTTTCAGGAATACTATTCCTCTCTGATTATTCCTTTCAATACTCTGCACTGCTCAGATACCATCATCTGGATTCAAGAAAACGGTGGCTCCATTTCCTAGCAGATGCAGTCACAAAACCCACTGTAAAATCTCCTACGTCCGTGAATTCAGACACCGTCGTCACTGAGGCCTGAAGCCTTCTGTGGGGGCATTGGCAAGGAGATCTGGTTCGGTTCTGTTTGGCTGAGAACAGGGCAGGGATCAGTCAGAAATGAAAATCAGAGCCGTCTGACCACCACAGGGCTTCTGGCCGCACCGTCGCGAGTCTGAACGGACCCTGTTCGGTAACAGCGCAGCCAGGATGTACTAGCTCAACTAAAGGTCTGGTCCACTCTGTGCGCGCAGCTTGTGTCGGCAACAGCACGCCGATGTGATGCCTGTTTGTTTAGGGAGAACCAGGGTAGAACTCCAACTTCTCCTCTGTGCTTCCTAAGGCAGGCCCCGCTGCCCAGAAGCCACGCCGAGGGAGCGCGGGCACATCGCGCACTTGGCATCCCCGTTTCATGAGCTCAGACACACCGCAAAGCGAGGAGGCCCTCAACAGCCCAGGAACGCCCTTCCCACAGCCCTAAGGTACTGTTCCGTGAAGCAGGATTAGCTGGCAGAAAGGTGTGTTTCTGGGCAACCTTTCTGATTTTCACTTGGCCGTTGCCATCATTTTCTGCCATAGCTAAAAAAAGCCTAAAAATTACCGGAATCTGATACATAAGCCTTATTTTGGAACTGCTGTACCTCTCCTCACAACAGGTACGGCAGGTCCATAGCTGTTCAGATTCCCAGAGTGGCATTCCCAGACACTGCAGCCCACATCTGAAACGCTGGAAGAGACCCTTACTCTGGGATGGCGTACCGTGGAACAGCATGCTGTACGGGTGAGCACAGCCTTCCCTGCGACAGCTCCCGTTTCAAAATACCAAACAATATGTGAAGGATTCCAGAGGCAACTCTTGACAATTTTTTGTGGAAGTGTTTACCAGGAAGCCCAGCCAGTTGGTCCGAGGGGCTGTTAGCACAAAGGTAAGTCGGCCTGTTGTTCAGCCGAGCTGTGTGGAAGCCGTACTGGGCGGGCGAACAATGCAGGCTGGAATATACCCTCGCCGTAAGCCGCTTCTTGATAAAGGACTCCGGAGCTTTGTTCCGCGATATGACTAAAGCAGCGCAGCACTGGGAAAGCTGCCTCAGGAAGTGCACACACAATATAAATCACAGGCAGATTTTCCATACCTTTCTAGACACAGGAACTCCTAAAATATCAAACCAACGTGACTACAAGTTGAATACTCAGCCGACAGGAGTCTGCAGACGTATTCTCAAAACAGATCTGCAAACTCCATGTACCTACATCCACCTCTGTACGCACACGCGTTGCGTCAGAGGAGCTGAGGAGCAGCACAGTCTCCTGATGTGGTTTCCCGGACAAATCCAAATGAAAGCTAAACTAATTCTCCTAGAAGCTACACAAAACTCCCCAGAGTTTACACTAAGGCAAAGATCAGTAGTAACGGCGAGGCCCTCTGGCTCTCAGAGCCTGCTGCTCACCTCTCAGCCATGCAGGAGGCTTATCTGGACTTTTTGGAAAGGTTTCGACTTTGTTACACCCACAGGCCAGTAAGGAGTATCCAGAGAATTCTCTGGGTCAATGCCACTATTACACAGTAATGTGCACCAAAGCTGTTGGTGATGCTCAGATGTTGCTTATTACAGCGAGATGACATTTTTGATGGAGATTTGCAGTACACTGTACAGTATAAATCCCGTAATAGTGGTATTAACATTTTTTTCACCCAGCTTTTTCTTCTTCATACACTGTATCCCTCTAACAAAGTCTCTGAAAGATTATTTTGTACCTAACACCCGTGTCCTACACTAGCAGGCAGCACATGTTCTTACATTGTTAAAGGGATACATCCTCACGCTCTTTGACTGGAAGGCTGGATGCAGGGTCGGTACCATCGCTAGGAAGCTTTGCATGAGCTGCACTGAGCTATGGATCGGGACTGGAGAGAGGAATGTGACATCTCTCTTGGCGTTAGTAGTGTTAAGGGTTTCACGTCAGTTAGCATGAATAGCAGGCGTTACTCTTGCGATTCCGCTCGTACTGCAGCCTTCCCTGAACACAAATGATGTGGCGTGGCTCGCTGACGACTGGCTAAGGGAAAGCTCAAACCTGCGTTCACACAACAAGGCTTGGGTCCCAGGAAACGTGTCTCCCGTCATGCATTCCGTCCAGGACTGCAACGTCATCTGCCGCTATCGTAAAATCAAACACCTAGGGGAACGCACATACAGTCAACATCCCGAATGGGGAGAGAGACAGGGATGTGTGTTAGTTAAACTGAACAAGACTCATTTAATGTGAGGCAGAATTTGTCTCTCTTTTTCCTTCTGGAAATCTCTCCTATATGCTGTCACAGGCCAATTTCCCACAAAGCTGACAGGCTCCAGCTTTGCGCCTTTGGCGACTCATTTTTATCTGGAGCCCCTGTGACCGGGGTTTGCAGCCCTCTGGCCTCAGGCAAGGGCTGTGATAAACAACATCTGGTCGCTGTGCCAGCTCTGCCCCTTCTCCAGCCGAAGGGTTCTAAGTTTGGCTGCAACGCATTCCCTCACTTCTGCAAAATGAACTGGTGGGGCCACAGCGCGAAGTGTAAACACCAGAGTTAATCTGGAATGAAAACACCACCGGGGAGAGTACAATAAAAAGAAGAAGGAAGGGTTCTGAGCCTGGCCTTGCTCTCGGAGCTGGTTCGCAAGGCAGTACCACAAACAGCTGTGCTGGCACCAGGCAAGGTTGTCCCGGCAGGAGCTGTACGCACAGGCACAGCCACTAGAAATCCCCCCGCGTGCGGTGATTTACACCTACACACTCTGATTTAACTGGCAGACAGGCGTTTCCTATCCTTTTACAAAGTTTCTTCCTGATCTGCCAAACAGTTCATACCCCTACGATATTTTTGGAGGCAACAATAAGGTGGTTGTGGTTTCCCCTCCCCTCCCCCCAAGAAAGCACACTGTGAGATTAGAGAAATGGAGATAAAAATGAAATAGTGAATTAAAAACATTTGGTATGAAAAGGAAATTAAAAACAAGGGTCAGGATCCTGCCGCAGGGCAAAACTGGTGTAGGAAAACGGTCAGGCAAACCCAAGCACTGAAATCAGCAGTTCGGCTGTCAGTCAGGGCTGAGTGCACAACCGAATCTTACCTTGCAGTTTTCCTGTATCCTTTCTGCTTTTGTGGACTTTGGAATAGTGACGATCCCATTCTGAAACACATAATGTTTCTCATCACTGAACTTCACAGAGTTTCAAAGACAATAACACCTTTCCAGAACACTTCAAGACATTCCAGGTTCATTTTTCAGAGAACATGCACTTTTTGATACGCTGTTCTAACTGCTGTGACACACACTGCACCAAGTTCCAACACAGACGATGTGGTTTATGTCCTGCTGCAGCATTCCACCGGCAGAGCCGCATGCTGAGTGACAGCAACGGAATGATGCCCCCACCGCTTGTAACAGTCTGGGAACATCTCTTACCGGCAGCTGTTTGTGTTCTCTACAGCCAGACTGCTCATTTACAAACCTGCCACGCTCAGTGTGCTACAGCCCAAGCGTCCGGTACGGCACGGTGAGCTCACGCATCACCGCACCGAGGGCAACCCCCCTTGTGCGAATTCTGGTTGGATGCACAAACCCCAGCCGGTCGCACTTTGCTCCCAAGCAGGGACGCGGTGTCACCTCCCCCGTCACCTGGATACTCCAGCGTATGCAGATCTGCGCCGGAGTCCTGCCGTACTTCTTTGCCAGCTGAAGGACACTGGGATGCGCGAGCGCTTCACCTTTGGCTAAGGGACAGTAGCCTTCAAAAACGATACCTCGGCTCCTGCAATAATCGACCAGCTCCTGAGGTCTTTGGAAAGGGTGGTATTCCACCTTGGATAAAGAGAAATCAACTTCAGTAAAAGCCTTGGGCGTACTTTTAGTAAAAACCATCGTTGGTACATGAGAATATTTTCTCTCTCGTGTTAAAAACAGAAGATGAGCGCAGTCACTGTCTGTGGGAGAGATGGAGGTTACCGGTCCCGTAAGGCACGTGAAGGAGACCAACGCACAGGCATTTTGCCATGAATTGGCACAATGGTTTACTACGTATTCCACGCTTCCCCCAGAAGTAAGGTGCGCGGAGCAGCTGTCTGCCTGGCCCGCAGCTGGACTCGCACTCTTGCTCTGCTCCGAGCTGGAGAAATAGAGGCCAACGCACCAGCCTCAGGTCACCTTTACTGAGGAGCAGGGACGACCTTCTCTTCCCCAGTCCTCTTCCCGCTTTTTGCTCAGGATCCCTGAGCTGCACAGGCAAGGGGAGGGGGCAGGCAGGGACCGGTTTGCCAGAGACCAACAGACAACTTGCTTTGGAGGAGGGCCTGAGCTCGGAAGCAGAGCCTGCTGCCCTGGGTTGTAGCTGCGTCCTGGGGGCGGTGCAGGGGAGCCATTGCGCTGCGGGATGAGGGGTGAGGGACACCCTTTGTAGGAAGGAAGATCACAAACTGCCAAGACCCAGTTAAAAGAGAAAAAGTAACAAGCTGCAAAGACACAGTTGGAAGCAAGAGGAAACAGACGTTACTGGAAAGCCAGGATCTGGAAGAGCCACATATCCTGGCAGGCAGCAGACGCCAAGGGCAGCTCTGGGGTGTTCCTCACTATGCTACCTCAGTACATCCCAGTTTACACGGCGTAAGCAGCGTACCTTCCCCTGCCCTCAGATGGAAATGGGCAGCGGTTAACACCACGCGCAACCCGTGATGTGTTTCCCACCGTCCCAGTGATCTAACTCTTGCGCGTTCTGAGGAAAAATACTCCGAACAATTACCTCAGCACATGGAATCTGGAAAATTTCTTCTGCCACAGAGAGGACAAATGCACATTTCCTGTTTCTCATCTTTAGTACATGTTGTCTTCCCAGACAACAATGATCGGGAACAATGGGCTGGCCGCGCTCCGAAAGGACTGTGCCTCGGCAGGCTGGGCTGAGTCAGCCCGAGCGGCTCACGCCTCAATTACTAGGGGGACGCGGGAACAGGGTTCACGCAGCAGGCACATCCATGTCTTCAACCTTTGATGTCTCCTGACCTTTGAGTAGCCTTCGCAGTCCATGTTTTTACGTGTATGGCCAATGTTTAGGTCAAACCCACTTGTTCGCACCTGGGCTGACTAGAAATTAGTCTCATTGTTTTAACGCAGAACTAGGAGGGGAACGAGGAGGAGCAAGCAGGGTGGCTGGCTGAATTATGAGCACAGTAACGAGCAGTGTTAGTAGATGTTCTTTACACTAAGTGTAACTAATAACACCGCCTAGAAAACATTAAGTAGAGAGGGTGTATTTGGGGTGAGATGCTGAAAAGTCTGCAGTACCCTGGTGGCATCGGGTACTTACTTTATCACCAACGTAGCTGCAAGCAGAACTCACCTGCTGGTCTAAGAAGAGTTGCAGGCAGCAGTTACACCAGAAACATTTAAAGCAGACCAGCACGGCGAGACGTCCCCAGCAGCACATGCAGCTACCGCCAGCCCCCACCCAGGACCCTTATACCCGTGCTGTTCCCGGATCGCGGCTCCCACCTTCAGCGAATCGAATTTTGGCACACGCAGACGTGTGCTGGGAGTAGTGAGTGTTTTTCTTCTTAAAAAGACTACTAAAATAATCAAATGCAGAAAATAAAAGCAGCACTTGTGAATGCATTTTTCCAGTGAAACCTTTCTGGAAGGCTCTAGCAGAGTGCGAGGGCCCAGCGTCCTGAGCTGCAAGAGGCACAGGGTGAGTGGCCACATGTGCTTCCCCTCAAAATAATAATTCCCACTTCCTGGCTCGCCCCACCCTTGCTATTTCAGTTACCACACGCTGCTCAGGCGAGGGCTGTCCATCACATGGTGGTAGAGGAGGATCCTGATCGTCCCTAGCACTACCCAAGTGATTTGTGTGTAAAAAGCTGGCATCCCTTGGATAAAGTCCTTTGGAGCTTGACCTGCTGCACGCTCAGCCACTGGGAACAGTCTGTGCCGGTGTCACGACAGTCCTAGCGCCGTGGGGAGAAGCTGAACTGAATTCCAATCCTGACACGTGAGCACAGATGGCGGTACACAACATTTTTTTTTACACTGCCGGGAGTTCTCTGCACCAGGTAAAGCCCCTGCGTCTGGGCTCCAGTCAGTTTCTCAGTGGGAATGCACACGAGCACAGCACAGCGGGGAGTTCCTTCCCCACTTCCCGTGGGCAGGCCGGGGTTCAGCCATCCCCAGGAAAGCAGGGCTCCAGCACACCAAACGGTGACCGGGGAAGGTAACGCCATCACTCTGAACGTCCTCCCTCCAATACAGTGGTTGTTTGCAACGTTTGGCCTTTAGAAACAGGAGTATGGAGTAGGGGGTCAAAGGGAAAGTTCACCCTTGCACGATGTGGAATCACCCGAGGCTCTCAGTACTGCACGGAGGAATTGGAGTATTTGAGCACAGGCTCCCCAGAACCTGGCTCACTCCGGACATGCTAAACAGTCAGTGCCCCTTGAATTTTATTTCTGAGCTGTGCTAACATCAAAAACTGCACGCGGACCTTTGTTTGCGCCTTAAGCCCAGCCACAAACAAAGTAGCCTGGGACAAAGAAAGAGGAGGAAGGACTGCCCCCCTCACTTGGGGTCACGTTCCTGACTGGTTTTTAACACGCACCTAGAAATCAAAGTGAAGAAATGGTACGAGTAGGTGGTCTGGGGTGGAGTCTGTCAGGCACAGGGGTGGAGAGGAGACTACTAACCAAAAAACCCAAAGCAAAAACCCCAACCCAGTACTTTAAATACATTTACCCGCTCACCTGATTAACATGTGGAGTAATCACACAGTCTTCCTGCAGCTGCTCGAGATGACTGACAAGAAAGTTGCTTACGCCAATTGATCTACACACACCTAATGAGAAACAGAACAAGCCACAGTTTTGGGACAATCCTAACTGTTTGGGAGGATGGCTTGAAAAGTATCGCTGAGAGACAAAACGATTCTGCGCATCACATCTGTAGAGCCAAGCGCTGCCTGACAGCGTTACCTGAGAGCATGGCTCCGTCACAGTCCCACTAGGAAATCGGTCTATAATCTAAACACACGGGAAACTCCCCAGTGTATAAAAACTCCAGGCTAAATTCTGGGAAAGGCTGGTGTAGTGTAAGCAAAGAACAATTGGACTCCACCAGAATGAAAAGAAGGAAATGGTGTTCCGAGCAGCTTGCCAAAACTAAGGCAGTGCGGAACACTCGCAGAAGACTAATAAGGCGTGAGCAGTACAGCACAAGGACGTGGGGCCGCACGAGCCGCGTGACGCTGCGTACGGCGCTGCCGGGTGCTGCAAAACTCAGCAGAAAAACCTCAATTAAGAGAGCAGGATCCGACACGAACCGAGCAGCTCAAACACAGCTGGATTCCTCAGGTCCTGCAAACGGGGGCAAACAGCCCACGGGGGACAGAAGTTATTTTTACAATAAACCTTAAGTGATACAAAGGCGTGCACACTGAAGCGCCGAGGCCTGAAAGCCCATGTCTTCCTTCAGGCCTCACCTGGGACACAGCCCAGACCGTGCACCCGCCTGCCGCCCCCGCAGCCCCTCCACATGGCTCAGCGCGCCACACGTGAAGGCAGCTGCGGTCAGGCTGGCGGGGCTCTCCTGGAGCTGGGGAGGGCTGCGCACAGCCAATAATTCATGTCTTCAGCATGTCAGCTTCGTCCTGAGTGACCTGACCCACGTTTCAGGCTGTAACTGCAGATGGACAACGCGTCTCAAAGCGTGTGACCGCTGTTAATCCCGCGGCTCTGCTGGCCAACGCAGCGTACGCACACATGCTCATCCATACGCCCCATCCAACCGTCTACAGCGAGATCCAAAGGGGCGAACCCCAAAGTTATGCTGTTATTTTTTCAGAAAAAAAGAAGTCGTTGGACAATTTCAGCCATTTGATGTAAAAGCAGTGATTTCTGGAGTCAAACTGCCCTCATTCCACAGGCAGAATCACTACTTTAAGGTCAGCAGGGAACTATGTGGGGCTGCCTTGATTGGAACAGGAATACAGATGCATAAAAGCACTTCCAAATGCAACTGGGAGATGTCAATATATTAAAAAGGAGAATTTCACTTGAAGCCAAAACCAACAAAAATGCTGGAGAAAAATGTTCCAACCAAGTACTTATTCCTAAAATGTAGACGTTTAACGTATTTAAAAACCCAACTTGCAAGTAGACTATAAACTGGCATATACAAATGTGAGCTGGAAGACTACAAAGTATTTTGAATTTGCAGGTTAGATTTCCCTGGGCAAACCCAAGAAATGAAATTTTTCTAGACTTCTGTGAGTTCACTAGAGGAAGTTACAGTTCATTGCTCATTATCATAAACAGATTGTTAAAGCCCTGAAAACAAAAGTCCCTAACCCATATGAATACAACGTGACAGCGCAGCAGAAGCAGCAGGCAAGATGCACAGCAGCAAAGACTGCAGACACGGCATCATTTTAACGTGGTTTCTTCCCTAGAATACAGAAAGAAGAAATACATTAGCAGCTAAAAAGCTAGAGAGCTGTCCCTTACCACAGTGTCAGCATTCAGGAGGTGTAACATCATTAGGGTACAACCAGCACTGTAGCCATCTGCATAATCTGTATGTGATCTGCCAGAAGGAGCAAAACCTGAGCTTCTGTCTCCTGCTGGCAGAATCCCTGGAGTGCCAACACCAACAAGTCCTTGTGCCGAAGAAGCCAGAAATGCTGGCAGCTTTAACATAAATATTTAACACAAATAACCAAAATATTATAGTCTGTGGTTGGAAGCTGGGGAGTTACAAAGCCACGCTGTTATTGCCCTGCAGGAGCACAGCTTTTATTTCAGGCTGAAATAACCCCAAACTCCGTCACAGCCATGAAAGGGCATATTAAACCTGGCCCCTTCCAGAGAAAGCTGCCAGTCCTGTCCCCCCAGTGTACCTCTGAGATGCTTTGCCTCTCGCATCCTTCTCAGAGGCTTTGGCCTGTTCCACACTTTCATTTCAGTCACTGATAAGGTTTTAGTTCGCTGTCCCATCACGATATTCCAGGGCTGTGATGTTTTGTCTTCGCACTCAACGAGGCCACCCCACTAAACTCCGTGTTCCCGCATACCCGTGTTCAGTGATGTCCTGCTGAGAAAGCCACATGCAAATTGCCATAATCAGAATCAATAATCAGAATTTTAATGTTTTTATGGAACCAGCATTTTGTTAAGGCTTCTTCTTAAGGGAATACAGTTCCAAAAATCTGTTGTCCTTAAGCCCACGTGTTGAGTTTTGTAAGGTCTGAGCCCTTCATTTCAGCTCCACTGCTTTGTCTTCAGCTACAGTCCAACACAAGCGAGTTAAAGAGTTTTGCCTTTTGTATTAAATGACAATATAAACTACAGTCGATATAAAGACAATTGCACAGCCTGATGGTATGAAAAATCTGATTTCAATGCACGGTGGAAGCATGGATTCAAACCACTGGAATTTCCTGAAAAACAGAGTCTGAATTTCAACGAACAATCAATGGATTCTGCTCTAGAGGATTGTTTCCATCTGCCTGGTGGAAGACTAACACAGTTGCTCCGCATTGTCCAAATCTGGGAAAAAGCGCCTTCGAGCAGGACATTATCCAGAGTTATTTCCACATTTACACCTGCCTGAGCAATTCCTCAGAAGGAAGAATTAGAAAATGCCAGACAAGAAAATGAAGCTCCAGCTGTGGAGTCTTATGCAACAGACCAACGCTTGTGACTCTGCTCAAACGTGCCACCAGACCATCACACCAGCAGTAGAAATTAAAAATCACCTACTGAGAAACTTGCACAACAGGGTCCTACCTCGCTGCCTCGCTATCACCTACTGAGAAACTTGCACAACCTCGCTGCCCTGAAACAACAGGGGCGGGCAGATCTACTCTCCTCCAGAGCTCTCCCAGAGGTAGGCTCCCCAGAGCTTGTGTCGTGGCTCTCCAAACCACCTGAATGCTTTGAAAAGGCATTTGTAATCACATTTTCCATGTAATACCCATTTAGTGTGCTTAGAAATCCCATTTCGGACAACCCTGGCGCAGTTTGCATCTCAGCTGTCGTGCTGGCGTGTGGTTTGAGCCTACACTTCTTTCTAGCTCGACCGACCTGACCAGTCTTGCAGGTCAGGTCAGGTCCCCCGAGATAAGCGAGCAGTGTGCTAGCTGCAGTCCCCCCAAACGCTCCCGTTCATGCTGCCTCATTCACCGGCGCAGAGCTCCAGCTCCGGCGCCGGCAGAGAAAGCTTCCTCCTTATCTGCTGGAGGAAGTGAGTGGTTTGGCCCCTCCAAAGCAGGTTTTCAGTGAGTGCCAGGTGCAACAAACATAGTTTGCCATTCCCCATTACCTCCTAAAGCTTCTTGGGGTTTGTCCCACTCCGCATGACTCCGGCTTTGGAGGAAAACTTGGCGACGATACTTCCCTTATGCATCCTAAAAACTGACTGACCAAAATGGGGGAATGGAATTTTTCATCCAGCTTTGAAAATCTACCACGAAATTCTGCAAGACACGTCAGAAAACATACTTGCAAAATAATGGTTGATCATAATGGGAAAAAAAACTGTCTCTTGGCTATTCTACACAGAAAGATCTCGGCCTCCCCGCCAGCCGCGACTTCACCACACTGTCCCTAGCGATGGGTCTGCTGCCAGGCTGTTCCCAGCCCAGTCGGGAATGAAGCTGAGAATGTGTTTTAACACAAAGGAACGAACGACTGAGGATTTCCCTCACCTGGTAGCACACTGACTCAGAAGCAGCGTGACGGGCACCGTGAGCCCTGCAGCAGGGCACAAACGCTGCCTGGGCACCCCAGCGCTGCTGCCCAAGGACAGCGAGCCCTATCTTTCCCCAGTACCGAGGTTACAAACTCCTGAATGCTTTCTGGAATAGCAACTGCACAAAGTGCAGATCAAAAAGGCTTTTTACATGACAAAACCGGATAGCGGGTCTTTGGAGCCTGTTTTCCCCCCCCTTCCCTGCTGCTCCGCATGAGTCAGGGCAAGGGAGAGTTCCCACGTCCGCAAACAGAGCCCACTCTGTTGTACCTTCTGTTCAGGCCACAGAACGGACACGCAGACGGACCCACTTTTCACAAGAGGTCAACTGCAGTAGCTGTGTCTTTCCCGACGGAGGTTACACAGGTTGGGAAGGTCCACGCTGTGGTACGCAGGCCAAGACCTCTGCTGTGGCAAACGGCATTACTCAGAAACCACACAGGATTTCATTTCGGCACAGCTTGTTAAACCAGAGCTGTGGGCGAGTGTGCCCCACACGCAGCCTGCAAGGCAAAGCCCTGGTAAATACAGCAGACAGCTCTGGGACAGAACCCAGAGGGAATCAAGTTCTAAATCTATGAAATAAAACTTTCTCATTTCACAGACTAAAACACACGGACACCAAAAAGCCAAGTGTCCTGTCTAAGACGCACAGACTGTGGCAAGTGAACACACAAGGATGCTTCCTCCTGGGGCTGGCTTGGCCGAGGCAGGGTTAACTCTCCTTGCAGCAGCCAGCCCACGGCTGTGTGCTGGATTTGTGCTGAAAGCAGTGGGGGTGACACAGGGGCGGTTTAGCTGTTGCTGAGCAGTGCGTGCACCGAGTCCAGGCCTTCTCTGCTCCTCACCCCACCCACCCGTGAGGGGGCTGGGGGTGCACGAGGAGGTGGGCGGGGACACAGATCCCCACTGCCCAAAGGGATGTTCCATCCCAAACAACAGCTGCTCAGCAGGTAAAGCTGGGGAGTAGGAGGAAGAAGGAGGGGCTGTTCGGAGTGATGGCATTACCTTCCCCGGTCACCATTCGGTGTGCTGGAGCCCTGCTTTCCTGGTGATGGCTGAACCCCGGCCTGCCCACGGGAAGTGGGGAAGGAATTCCTTGCTGTGCTTTGCTTGTGTGTGTGGCTTTTGCTTTACCTGTTAAACGTCTTTCACCCCAAGCCAGGAGCTTTCTCCCTTTAGCCTCCTGATTCCCTCCCCCATCCCGCCGGGGGAGCGTGACTGAGCAGCTGGGTGGGCTTAGCTGCCAGCTGAGGTTAAACCATGACACTCCCCCAGAGGATTTCTCTTTATCCTATTCATTACCACAGTCTACGCCTTACCTGCTACTACAATTCCTTTTTTTCCTGCTGCAGGTCACATGTGAACCATGATAAACTGAGGACAACAGGAGAGCACAAGTCCAATTACCAGCTCTGACTGCAAAGCCATAATCAAAGTTCCGCCTACACAAGTGTTGAACGGCAAGTGAGCAGCATCTGCAGCTTAAGCTGTCCTGTCTCTCTGACCCTGCGCATTCTCAAAACTTCCCCACACCACCACCTTAGGTAAGGTGACGTTTTTCTCGAGTTGGCATTACAAACCACATCAGATTAAGACAAATCCACCAAAAGGCTGTTTGTCCAGCTGTTTGCAAAACTGAACCGATTCCCTTGTACTCGTGCAGGTATTCCCTTCTCCTGTGCCGGCTCGAAGCACATCGAAACACACTCTAAACAGAACAGGTTTAAAAGGCTCAAACTCCTGGGCTGAGTCACCACAAGCTGCCTGATGTCAGTGCAGCAATACTGATTTACCCCAGCTAGGGTCTGAGGCGGAAATTCAACACAGGCAAAACAGACATTCCCCAGGTCATATGCCTCATTTTTGAGACACCAAGTTCCTTTGGACAAGGGCTTCCCTGTGCAATGGGTTTCAGCACTGCCTTCTTCCCAAGAGTTCGTGTGTTCACTGGCACCTCCGGGTGGGACAGAGATGCCTGCACTAAGCAACAAGTCATACCTACATTTTTGACAGAAAGGATTCAGTGCTGGTAGAAGAAGCACAAGCCATACACTGCAATAATCATGAAACAAAAGGGCTTATTTTCACACTCAGAATTACCCACAAAGTCCTTAAAATGCAAAAAGGAAACAAGAAAAGATCAAAACACAACAAATGAGCATAGACATTCACGCCAAGTTTGGATCTGTTCCCACTTTAACATCTGCACCGAAGTGACCTGTACTCTGGCACTTTCTTCTTAAATAAAATATTACCCATGATTTAAGACTTCTTTGTGATCTTTAACTTAAGTGTGTGTAGGCATTTTTCTTCTTGCCTACGTCTTTAATTGCCATCTTATCTCATCAACAGGGTGTGGTGCAACCAACATCCTCACCAACTGCAAACACCTTCCACCCAAGAAAACACATCTCTGGTAATAACAAGCCCACGAGACATCATCTGCAGAGAGAATAGCTTAGACAGTGTCAAAAAGATGCATTTTGAGGAAACTCAGTTTCTTGCTTTTTACTTATTAAAACTTTAGGGCAACTTACATGCATGCACTCAGGTCTGACCTGTACCAAAACCAGCACACGAGGCAAACATCTAGTGAGGCTCTAACACCCGTTTGTGAGCTGTCAGCTGGGCATCATCTGGCAATATGCACATAGATTTAAAGTCATTTTTCAGTAGAATAAAAGCAGAACATGCCATCTAGGAAAGGATGTACTAGAAATCCCTGCCACCTACACAAAAACTGCACTGGGTTTACTGAACCCTCACTCGAACGTTTAGGAACGGAAAGAACATGGAGGAGGAAGAGATGAAGGTCTGTGCCCAAAGATGAACAGGCGAGCATTGGTAAGGTTGGAGAGATTTCTTCTCATACCTGGAATTGGGCAAAGGGTAACGTTTTCCAAGACCCCAGTGACACAGCTTCCATTATGGTCTAAACAATTCCTGTTACTTCCTGGGGCTCTCATCAAGTCACACATGAAGACTATTCAACTAAGACATGAATGGAATAATTGCATTAATCCTGAGGAGCATTTCTCTGTGTCGAACAAAACCTTACGTTAACGCAGTAAGGAATTTGATGCAAGCACGAGTGTTTTGTGAAAGCATACGCTGCGCTGCTTGCACTAGAGATGAGCAAAAAATGATACTGTTGGTAGGATGGCTCTGAAATCAGAGCAACCACCTCATCACTGCTCTTGCCAGCTTCAGGCAGCAGCTGGCGGGATTCCCTCACCCTTCCCAGCATTTCTGGACGGAGGCACAAGTAATCATGTGTACGAAGGCTTGCGGGGAGGAGGGCCAGCCAGGAGCAGCGCAGTGCAGGCACAGCGCAGGGACAGGGTCACTTTGCTGGGACGGGAGCCGTTCTGGTGAGCACACACTGACTGCTCCCCTGGCGAAGCAGCATGCCACACAGCTTTCACCCGCAAACGCCTGCACAGGAACTCTGCAGCAAGCCTCGAGGGAGCATCTGCCTCCCCGTGTGTGTCTTGGCAGGGGTCCTGTAGGCAGGCCAGCCTCTGTCCTGAGGTACCCGAGAGGGTAATTCTGCAAAATCACAGCGTACGAGACCACAGCAATTCAAACCACAGCCTTGATATTGAAGGATCCTGGCTGACTTTAGCTGCTACAGCAAAAAGAACCGGTTATTATACACAAATGGCTCGCTGACCAAAACTCTAAAGTTTTTCCTCCCTTCTCCCTCAGCAGTTTATCCCATAACTCTTTAGAGGACAAGATGTAAGTAGGCTGCTGAACAGAGACACGGCTAGACTCTGCCCCTCAGCACTGCAGTGCAGAGACTCCTTCCCTCAGACTGCATCCCTTGGCACATGCACACGCAGCAGCGGAGTCACCCAGCTCCTTCAAAACAGCTCCAGTCAGCCCGGAGCAGATTAACATAACACACAACACAGCAAAAATACCCAGAAATGTTGCATTCCCAACCACAACAGCATTTAAAGGCAGGAGTTCTTAAAACTGTGCTGTCCCCAGCTAGCAGGAATCAGTGTAGCGGGAAGAGCTTTCCTGCCACGAATAATCTGTCAGTTTGGCCTGTCAGGAATCACCTGCATTTTTCCTGGGAGCTCTCAGCGCAGGCAGTGCTCTGTCTCCTCCTGGCAGGTACACACAGCAACTCGAAACCGGCCCAGAAAGTAACAGTTATCCTCCCCCATCTAGTTGTTCCTAATTCCTAACATAAAGAAGCTGCAATGGCTGATCCGTAGAAACCACTGCAGTCCCGTGGGAGCTTTTCCATCAGACAGTCTTCCCATCACTTGGGCTGACTTCCAAGACCAGGTGCAGAATCCTGATCCCTGAGCTACCCTCGGAGATGGCACAGCTCCCGCCAGCAGCAAGGCTGGGCCTAAATGCACACAAATCCCAGGGCCTGAGGACTTGTGGGAGACAACAGGCTGTAGAGCAAACCAGGAACGTCTGCACAGAATCCTTTCCTAACCAGCATGCAAACGTCTCATGGATCAAGCCCTGTTAAAATGAATTAATGTGACGAATAAGGCTTCTAATACACCTTCTGTAGGATCGGGGGAAATGGACAGGCAATTTTAAGTTCTGGTTCACGCTCGGGAATGACACAACCGCTGTAAATATGTATCTACCTTTGTGGACAGGACTGTATGACGTTTTTTCCCTGGAAAGGCATTACAGGAAACCAGCAAATGTAATGACTGGGCTCTGGCTATACAACAGGACTACTAAAATAACATACTACAACTACAACCTTGCCGTGCTTGTAGGGAAGAGGAGATAGAGAGTAAAAATATACAAGTTTCAGGACAGAGAGGGAAAGATGCTGGTGGTTGTAATGGACTCTAAGAAACATACTGAGGGATTTAGCCAGGAGAAAATAACAGATGAGCAAGTTTAGCCAAAGACTCCGTAGCTCAAAGGCAAACCAGAAAGACAGTGCAGCACATTCCAGACACAGCCCAGAGGGATTGAGACACCTCCAGGAGGTGAGACTTTCAGGGTGTGTGATTTTTAGATAGATCATAAATGTATTCTGTCATCCTGTTGCAGTAAAGGACAAGAGTGGCTTCAGACTCCCTGGGAGCATTTTGGGGCACGCCCTCCTCTCCATCTCCCTCATGAAAAACCTCAAGAACTATGCCCAGGATCCCAGGAAACTGCTTTATCCCGAAGCGAGATCTTGAGATTGCTGCCGAGCTGCACTGGGATTCCAGTGGATTCCAGCTCTGGGCGAGAGCTAAAACATGAAGCCTTCTGCCACGTGTTCCAAGCCCCCAGCCCAGGGGCAGCAGGCAGACCCGGGGCGGTTTGCAGGGATACCACGCACTGCGCTGGGCTGAGCCCGGTTGGGGGTGCCCCCCGAAGCTGCTCTGTCCCTCACCTCCTGGGCTGGGCAGGGGAGACGAAACATGCTGAGAGGCCAAGGGGATACTTGGGAGCTGAATTCATAGGAAGAGGCTGGAATAGACACAGAAGGAGCTTAGGAATTACTGGACCACTGGATCCAAGGAGTGCAGCCCCCAAGTTCAGTATGGCACGTAATCAGCTGCAGAGGGTAACCAGATCTAACAAATACCATTGATGCTGTCCGTTTAAATTGTTCGTGTTTCCTCTTTAAACTGTATCAGAACAAGGGATTCTTTTGAAAAAAGTTAAGCCCCAGCTCCTTTTGATGAAACACAAACACAGGTCAGTGGTAAGCCACAGCGGGGATTTTTCAGTGGCAGCAAAGGAGCTCTCACCCGGACGCGCTGTTTACGAGTGCCGATGTTACGCAGCTCAGCCGCGCACCTCCGCCGCGTGTACCTGGGAAGTGCCACTGAGCAGTCAGGTGCTAAGAAACGCTAAATCCAGGGTACCCCACATCTCCACGAATGCGCACCTCCCATCGGCACGTGCTGCATCCCGGTAACAAATTGCCCTTTCCCCTCCAGCCAGAGGCACGCCGGCATTCACTGAAGTTGGACTCACTGTAACCTGAGTTTTGTTTAACTTTTTACACGAGCTTCCTGCTCCCAAAAATATTTATTTTAATAATTTTGACAAATAATTCAGATTTTTTTTTAACTTGTCACAGTTTTTATTATTTGGGGCAGACTCTTAAAAGCCAGAGCCTGCTGCCCTGGGCAGGGGACAAACTCCCAGCTGCCCATCTGGGCTGGGTGAGGAGCCAGCCACCCGGCAAGCTGTCCTGCTGCAGCCCCGCGTCTCTGCGGCAACGTGCTGCCTCTCAAACCGACTCGGCTGAATAGATGTCACCTAAAAAAATAACTTATCTCAAAGCTGTGAATGTAGATGCAGTTGAGATTTTTCTTGTGCCAACTTCTGACCAATCTATACCAACAGAGTGTTAAAATCTGCATTAAAGACTGACCGTCTTGGGTGCTAAGAGTTTACCTGCCCTCCGCCTAGGGTAATCAGTAATAACCATAAAAAAGACTATTAGCGATTTACATCATTGTGAAGTATTTTACAATTTATTTACGTATGTAATGATTTACATTATTGATGCAGGCAAGTGGCATTTTGCAGAATAAATATTAACCTGGATTTCAACTGAAGTTGGCAGAATGAGATTTTCAAATATCTGCACTCAAACGCTCTGTGAATAGAGACCGAAAATCTCATTAACTCCCGCCAGACCAAAGACTTAAGTCAATACTGAGATCTTTCAGCCATCTGGTAACTCTCTTGCGGACAGACCTGCATTATCAGTCCTACAACAGAAAAGAAAATGAAGATAACTTTTTCCCCTTGAGTAAGGATTTTGACCAAATCCTGAATTCAGTGCATACCAGTGCTAACATGTTCCTCACAGAACACATAGCAAGACACAGAGATACGCAGCCAGTGTTTAAGCTTCAGTGGAAAGTCTAGTGGTTAACCATGCAAGCACAGTATTTAACATTTTCCTCAGGAATCACTGCATTCCCATCTCCAGAGCGGTTAGCATTTGCGTACCATGTCAGTAACACATGGCTACGGTCAGGACGCCCCAAAGCCATATCCCTTACAGCAAAACCGTGGAGGTTAAGGTTCTAACGTTGATTCAACCAGACTAATAGATTTTCCTTCCCGTGGGGATAATCTCACTGAGGTAATTTAAACAACCGGGGCTGGAAACCTTATGCTCAGCTGAGTTGCAGGTCTACGGAGTGCTTAAATTCGGAAGAAGACTGAGGGCAGCAGCATGCAATCTGTCAGAACTGCTGATGAAAAGCAATGGCAAGAAACAGATGTAACATGGGATGTCTGTAAAGGGGTACCGTGCATAGCAACAAAAAAGAAATGTCATCTTCCCTCTGCCTGCAAGGCCAGCAATGGTAATTCCAGTGTCACGTGGGAAGACCACTGTTTAGCTCACCATCTTTCCCATTAGGAAGACACAGAGAGAAAGTGTAGTACGAGACAGGAAAGATGACACATACACGAAAGCAGAATAAAGCCAATAGGATAGAAATAATAATAGAAGGTGAAAATACATCCTGTTTGCAGCCAATCAGGGTGGCATATCTGGACACCAATGACGTGCACCACCTTCAACACTCATCAGAAAAAACCCCAATGGAAAGCTGAAGTCCCCTGTCAAATAATCCATCTTTGGACTCATTGATGCACTGCAACATTAGGCCTGTGGAGTGTCTAAAAACTGAATGTCGTAATCCCTTACAGAAAACACTTTTTGCAACTTCCCTTATGCTTAATATAAAAAGCAAGAACAAAAGATGTATCAAAGAGCTTACTTCTGTCTTTCCAGAGGCAGACCAGAAGTGGCAGAAGGGTTGACATGTAAGAGCACAGGATTAGTTATGTCTCCGGTGAAACTGGCTGTGGCACAGAGCCCATCATTGCCCCTGTACAACTCTGCTACACCCACGATTTCAGTCACTCAGGTTAGTGGACAGACACTCAGTCCAAGCAGCCTTCTCCCTCTCCACGGAACCTCTCTGAAGCTGTAAACAGGGTGGTCCGCATTGCCCAAGAGCTGCATGACAGGCCCTTCTCTTACGACACGGTTTCTAAAAATACTGCACATTCGGGAGCAAATCCTCCCCCAAAACCTGCAGGATAAGTTTTGACCGGAGCAGTCTATTCCTAGTGCTGCGAGCACAGACTGAGGCTTGCCGTGCACCCAAATCAGACTGACACTTGCCAGGACTGGAGAGAACAGCTCCCTTCTTTGAAGTATTTTTTTTCAAAAGTCAGTACCAAAGAATCTGCAGTAGAGTATTTGCCCCTCATTGAGCTGTTTTGTTTTGCTGACCTTTTCTAAAACATAGTCCAATCTATGAAGTACCACAGTGTATGATGAATTGGAAAATGGCATCATACGATTAAAAAAATCTCAAGGCAGTAAACCATATGAGTGGCACTGAAATCAGAGGTGGCCTCCACACAGATGGTCCATAGCAGCATATCCATTTCAAGGACATCTGCAGATTTCCTCAGCGAGCACGCACACCATCACCACTCTCACGGGCAGGATCCGGCAGTGTGTTATTTACCAGCCACACAACGCTCTCTCATTGAACTTACCACAATGCTAAGGCTGCAGTTTCCAGAGACTCACATAACACACCCCCAAATCCCACTGAAACATGAGCACCCAGTTCAAATTCAGCTTTTGAACAGCTCACTCTGAATTCCCCAAATCCCGAAAAGCTTTGTAATTCCTTCTGCCAGGACAGGTTTTCATTATTTCCTCACCTTCCTCATAGAGCTCCTCCATTGCTCTCCAGGTCTCAGCTCGGGCCTCTCGATTGCTTTTACCCGGAACATGTGCATCGGGCCAGTGTATCAAATACAGATCTGCAAAAGGAACAGAACCAGCCTGCTCACTCAAGTGTCAAACCCGAAATAATCCAACAACCGAACCACGTGAAGCAGCATTTTCACCCCGCAAGGGTCACAACTCCTGCTTCAGGGTGGTTACTGAGCACATCCACTGAGCTCCATCACGAGACCCATCACACTGCACCAGCAACCAGAGGTAACCACAGGTCTTGGTCGATAACCAGGATTTCACCCTCACACACGCACCTAATAAACTTCCAACACATGACAAGCCCCATTTCAGCCCCGGGGGTTTTGGTCACTGGAATGAAGGCCGGGCTGTGGCTGAAGCGCTGCAAGCCCCCAGGTTTACGGAGGACAGAGATGCCTGGCATTCTACAGACGCTTCACACCCCCTCTGCACTGGGCCCGTTTTCCCCTTCTGGAAAGAATACTTCCATTTACGAATTTCTGATGGAAATCACAGCACATTCTTTCATGCAGTTTCTCTGCTATAATTTTGTGGCATTTATGATTTTTTTAAAGCATTTAAACAGTATCATTTTCAAGGAACAGAATTACGCTTTACTGCCTTTTACAGAACGTTAGCACGATTCCCAACACAGTTCAGATTTACTGTAGATAAAGTTATCCATGCTGCTATTGAAACTAGCTGCCTTAGGAAATCTGCTTTTTTTGCCTTCATGCAAGAAAAGACAACCCTTCTATGGAAAAAGGAAGCATTTCCAACAAATATTAAAAATGAGAAATTTACATAAATTGGACTCAGAGTTCCAAATCAGATTGCCCAGATTTAAAAAATGACAAGACTTGTAACTGCTTTGTAAGTCTGGGCTACATGTTCTGACAGAGAAACTTAGGAGCTACTTTGCAAACAATGACATTTCCAGTTAAACCCTAACTGCAGATGAAACAGGTAACTCCCAGGCAGAGGTGCTGGTCTTTGCCTCTCGGTCTGACAGAAAACAGGAAAAGGAAATACATGCACGACTGATGTGCATCATTGCCTTTGTGCTCTGCAGTATTCCTTTTATGGCAGTTCAAACAGGGTTAAGGAATAAAAAAACCAGATTTGTTTGCAATGAGCAGAGGTTTTTGTTCTCTGAATGCATGGCACCATCCCTCTGCAGCACCTCCTTGTAAGATCCTTGGCTGTATTTTTTTGTTACTGACATTCAAGGCCTGCACTAGTGATTACTGCATCACTGGGCTGGTGCTTTAGCTTTCCACCTCTGCAAACACACATTACACCTCGACTTAAGAGGAAAAGGTAACATGAATTCACTACAATACACCAGTTCCCATTCCAGTCCAGAGAATTCCACCAAATCCCCTTTTCCAAAAGCCTGAGCACTCAGTCATCACAGTTTGCACACGTTCACAGAAACCGCCACGATGTGCGTTTGCACATGCGAAGATGCTCTGAGCTCAGCCCAAGAAGCTGAAGCACTCCCAGACAAATGACTGTGAAAAGGTTTGAGAACTGAAAAGTCTCTTGCCTTGGTTGTTTAAACAACACAGTGCATCACCCTCCTCTCTACCAGTGGCCGAAACCTCCAGTGCAAACACGATCAGGTGTTGGTCCTCACAGAGAAAAGTGACGCTTTGGGGTACGTGATGTCCACATCACCCTATCGCATTTACTTTGATTTAGGCTTTTTGTTGGAATAAAAATGACTTCACAGTTAGAAATGCCTGCCTTTAGGGCTAGACAGCATCCGCTGGATCACAGGGCGCAGTCCTCGCTGCAAGAAGCGTTGGGAAAGATGTGGGGCAAAGGTGCCTTATCTTGGACAGAGCCGCCTTGCTGCAGGCCACCCGCAGCCACCCCACCCCAGCCAGGAGCCAAGGCACTTGCGGCGAGCAACGGAGCTGCCGCTCTAGTTCAATAAACCGAGCAGCATCTCTAGAAACCCTTCCCTAACCCCTGCAGGCCAATAAAACCCGTAGGCACCTCACAACTGTCCACATGTTCGCACCTCACCCACACATTTCGTTTGGCTTAAACTATTTCCCCTCCGGAGGGATGGCACCTACAAAACGCTCCTTTTCATTTTGGAAGTAAGAGATTAGTTTTAAGTTATTTATCAAAATCGCTTAAGGCTCCAGTAACCAAAAACTGTGTAAGTATCACTGGAGGGTTTTAAGAGCAGACTACATTTTACCCGTCGAGAGTGATGGGGTTGTGCCTTGTAGTGCACAGATTAATCACCACTTGGAGGCTTCCAGCTGTATTTTTTACAAAATCATCTTAACTCAAAATAAATCCATCAATGATTCACAGTATGAGGATGCACTGGAGAAAGAAGAGAAACACCCAAATACTGACAATCAAATTCTGCATTTACAGCATCCTTCACAGACCATCAAGCTGTAGTGGTGCAGGGGTAAGGGAGGGCCTGAAGTTCATTTAAATGTCAAACACAGTGCTGCAGGAAAACTAAAATTAACATGTGAACTGCTTTCACACGACATTTAAAACAGAGCGACTTAGCGCTTCTTGGTGGTTGCAGCACACACAATCACCACAGTTCCTCAAGAGTACAGGGCCATTTCACACATTCAAAAGCCAACAGCATGTTGGCATGGAAATAAAGGTTTGCCATTCCATTCCAATTCCTAACACAATACAAACCTCACTGTAACAAACCTGGTTTGGAAGAACAAGCTCTGCCTCATACCAAACCGACAAGCAAAAGGGTATATTTCCAGTGTTCAGCAGAGTTATCTTAGTGCAACGATTGCACTGTCCCTGTTTTTCCCCACTGTCAGTGCACTGAGTAAGGACACGATGCATTCTGCTCCCCTGCCCAACCTCCTTGGTGGTGGTGGTTTTTGATTCTGTTGGAACCAGGATCAAGGTAGAAGCAGCCTCTCAAGCGTTCACAGTTCATACACAGTCTGAACTGGGAGTAGGTATAAAGTTGTTTATGAATTCAGTAGCCCATAGATCACATCCAAAAAGTAGTTATTTGGAGGTTTGATCCAAATCCCAAGGAATGTGTTCCGCTACTGCCAAACCCGTAAGATCTGCTGCCATTCCATACTGGTTTACTGCGACTGCTAGTTGAGGACCACATTTAGAAAACACAGGGAGCAGAGTATCTGTTACAACCACTGCCCACAAATAATACAATTTTCCAGCTTCTCATGGATATACAATCTCCTGATTCAAATAAAAATCCTGGAACACTGCTGTCCTAATACCATTGGCCCCAAAAGTGTTTATCAGAATCGTTTCATAAAGTATTTTACATGCACCACACTTTCTCTCAAAAAGCTGTGGCTTCTTTCAGCAGCTCCCATGTTCCAATGGCTGGCATGCTACAGACTGCTAACACACTGACCATTTCCCAGGCCTCATTCAGCCAGCGTGGACAGACAGCGGAGCCCATCAGGATCCCCAATAAAATTAACTGGACTCTCCTTAGAACGAAGAGCTCGGCTGCACATTTACCTGCCAGGGCTCCAGGGCTCCTACAGCTTCTTTCTGCAGTCTCCTGAAGGCCGAACCTCCCTCCAATACCAAGGTCTAACCTCACAGATAGAAAACAGAAGGATCCTCAGTAATCTACATCAACCATCTGTCTTTACGGAAATGCTGTGAACCACCACATACTTGGTTAATATCAAAATGTAATCAGGAAACTCTGATTTAGGTCCACGAAATTTATTCCACATTCCTATTTCACAGAAAACCTGCCAGCTTTAACACGTCTGTAACTAAATGATTGAAAACCGAGTTATGACATCAAAGATTAGTTCTACAAACTCATAACCGCTTTTCAAACCAACCTTGTGCATCCCAGTTACTATTGTTAGTCTTGTGGTAACCCCCAAATCTCCCAAAAAAAGCTCTTACTCTAAGCATTCTTGAAACACCTGGAAAGTTCACCTTTCAGGATATTGCCACTCTTTGCTTAGAGATGCGGCCAGTGGCACCTTCCAGCAGGGCACGTTCAGACAGGAGGTACAGGACTCCCTAAAGCCTGATGCCTTCCCCGAACCCCACGACACAGACCATGTGTGCACCTCCCCGAAGGGTCTACACCATCAGCCATACAGCACTGAACACAGAACCCAACCTTCCCTCTTGTTTGAGAGTGCAGATCATACTGTGTTTAACAAAAAACATCTGTGGAGTCAATCCAACAGGCATTAACCTCCAGGAGCCAAGACCATGGCTCCATTTGCCATCCCATCCATTCTCATGGCTGGATCGGTGGATTGCCCAAGCCATTGCAGTTTACAAGTCACCCAGTTAAAGCACACTGAAGGCAGCACTGATTTTGGTCACTCTCTCAGACTGTGTGGTGGCTCAGCTTTATACATTTTCCAGACATCTCCACATAGGTGGAGGATGGGTGAGGAAGGAGGGAAGTTGGGTGAGGGTATTAAAACACCCCCTCACACTAACACCCCCGAGTATGGAGGCAAAATGCCCAGGGAACTGTAATACTCCTTAACTTTTCTTACTACTCTGAGGAAAGGTCCCAGAGCTGAACGTATCAGACAAACTGACATTCTGTTCATGCCAGCCCACAGACTCACTCGCACGGTGACAGTTTTTGTGCATTTCTTGGTCTCAGATTTTTCCATTGTCTCACATATTTCTGCCTAGCAGCAATGTGTAAAGTGAGTATTAGTGTGAGCACCTGCTTCAATGTCTGCTACCTGAGAAAATCAAAGCAAGTCGTCGTACTGAAAGGAATCACCTGGAAGCGAGTCCAGTTTTCTTCCCATCGCCACTCAGCGCCATGCAAGCAGGAGGAAAAAGAAAGCAAACACAGACATAAGAAGCAGAAAGCAGAGAGGAAACATGTTATTTCTTAGTTTAGAGGAGAAAGCCAGGGCTCTAAGCTTTGTTTATGAAAGTCTCTTTGTAGTGACCTGTATTTGCACAGGACAGATGTTGATTCATTTGGCATTATTCTGTACCTGTGCAGGAAGTGAAGGGACACCTTTCCATGAGGAATGGAGCCAGAGATGTGCACACAAATATGTCAGTCTTCAGCAGATACAGGTTCTTCCCCCTTCATCGTGCAATGCACCCAAGCAAGAGCCGGTGAATACAGCACACAGCTGCCACCAGTGCTACATGCCACTGATGCTGCAAAACCTGCACATCACAAACCTGTCCACTTCCTCATCAGAGGTTATTTACTGGTAACAGGGGGACAGGGCGAGCAAAGATGAGCACAATAAGGCTTTTCAGGACACTGACAGATAATGTCTGATGATTCGGCCAATTATGCCCTGATTATCAGCATAAACACCATCTCCACCAGTGGCGTAATTTTAGACTGTTAACTTGAATTCATCTTCCTCTACCTCCAGTTTCTTTTCCAGCTTGGGAAGAAGCAGGGAAAGCATTTTTAAAAAGACCACGTTCATTTTTATCAGGTACCTCCTCTCCCGTGACCTGCTGTACAGAATTAACTGACATCATTATTGCAGCCCTTTGCCTGTGTAATGAGGGGGTAACAACATCACATCCTTGACTACAAGAAGTTTATGATCAGGGTGAGTTTGAAAGAGCATAACTAACTGGGTATTAGTCAGATTCAGCCCTCTAAAGCCTTGCAGATACTGGAACATTTCCCTCAAAGTATGTTGCGTCAGACAGACCAAACCAAAGGCAGGTATTCAGAATTTTTTAAAGTTAATAGCCCCACAAAATAAGTTTTAGAAAGACTCCGATTCCTTGAGATTCAACAGACCGCACAAGAGCTTAGGCATTTTTATCGCCTTGTTACCAATAAATTACTGTAAAGTTCATGAATCCTTGTTTCAGGTGTTCTAACAATATATCAAATTCATGTAGTGGATCCTGGAATCAGTTTAACAATGAAATGTACATTTAGAAAACATACCTTCATCTGTTTGTAAACACTTGCAACAAGGAGAAACTCAGTTATATGCAGGTGACTTTCCTAGAGAGCAAACAGAACAAGAAATCTGCGCGTGTGTAAACTGAGGCAGAATTTTGTTACTGTGATCTACCTGTACTACTCAATCCCTGAGAAAACTCATTCGCCTCTGCCGATACTCACACAGAAGGCGCAGTAAGTGAGCGATATGGAAAAGTTCGTACCGAGATATTTAACACCAAGCCTTTCACATGACTCCAGGCAGGCTCTTTTTGTGTTCTCATAGCCATAATCACTGTGCCACAGCTTGGTGGTTATCCAGAGCTCCTCCCGCCTCACACCACTCTCTCGGATGGCTTTTCGGAGCAGAGACTCGCAGCCGTATCTTTTTGCTGTGTCAATATGACGAATGCCACATTTTTGTAGCGCATAGACCACAGCGTCATGGGAATAGCCACCTTGATGGGAAGTACCTACACAAACGAAATCAGAAGAGAATCGTCAGCAGTGAGTTACGAGGGACAATCTTTCTAATATCAATCTTTCTAATTTGCGTTATCTTTTTGTGCATTGTCACAGAACCCTCCTATCTGATTTTCAGTTCCTAATAGTAAAGAAATGGGAAGTGACAAATCTCTAGGCTTGGAAAATACATAAAGCGCTGGACTGTTGATGCTGACCAGGAACGGCTCTGCTGAAATGAAATACCAACAGCACCTCACTCTAAAGAAGTGATTCAGAAGTCAGGTTGAAGAGCATCAAAAACACCTACTACATGGAAAAATAGTATATGGCACATAATTTGTCATGTAGGAGCACAACACTGAGGAAAATACGGACAGTAAGAACTAAAATATAACTTAAAGAGCAATTTAGTTTGCAAAAATCACATCTTGAAACCTCTACCCTGTGTGAGCTCCCGGCAGCCCCAGGTTATTCTGGCCTTGCACAAGGCCCAAGCGTCCGGACCCAGGAGCAGCCTCCATGATATCCAGCTCAGCAGGCACCCAGACAACGGCACCCTGCCCACAGGGTGCAGCATGGCGGACGGGAGTCCCAGTGACGAAGCGCTGCAGCTCCCACTGTGCAGGTAGGCACTGGATGTGTATGCCAGGGGGATGGAAGGAAGAGGAGGCTTGGCAGGAAAAGCAGCCAAGCAGGAAGACCAGCAGATAACTGGTTGGGAGCAGGGGATGATGTTTCTACTTGCCCCTTCCTGCTGGTTGTTTGCCCTGCCGGGAGCCCCTCACCCAGCCATCCTGGCTCATGCACTTCCCACCAGCAGCATTCTTTGCAGCTTCTTGGGGAAACACTCCATCAGTTCCAGCAGCGACCAAAGCCACCTCCCAAGATGACCATCAGTACTTGGAGGCGCCAGTGCTACAAGCGGTGGCTGGCACGCAGATGGCGAGGGCACCAACTTCAGCGACTTGTGCAGTTGTGCCACTCACAGCAACGGGTCTTCAGCCACTACTGGATCTAAATAAAGGCCTCCATGGCAAAGAATAATATAAAGTGAAATTAGTATCTGCTGTAAACTTGCTCTTCCCCTCCAAACATCGTAGGTATTCCTAGATGGAACATCTGCATGCTATGACACTGATGGACGTACACAGCCACCCAGACTGTCAGAAAAGGTAAGGAATGAGAACAGTCACCTTGGGCTCAATCTCCCATTCACAGGATGTGGGCGTCTGCAGGACTCACACCATACGCAAGGAGAACTCACAGAAGTCCTACTGGCATGTAAGGCAAGCCGGGTTCCCCTGAATGCTTAGCATTCCTGGCTTTCCAAGGAAAGCCAGTGGTACCCCAGGAATCTTGCTCGACCAGATCTAATACAGTCTGGTGTCACACACCAGTATTCAATGGGACAATCCCCACTTTACGTTCGTGACCTACAAGACGTGGAGTACTGAATTTCTGATTTGCCCTCATGGATTTTAGGATGATGAAATGATACTACTGCATTCCTACAGTTTTAACATGTGTATCGTTAGGTATTTTACCTTCCAAATGTAAACAAAGTTCTCATGTTTGAAGAGAGAAATTTGGCTTTATTTCTGAGTCTTCTAGAAATAACGTCCCTATAACTTGTTTTCTATCAAAATAAGCCAAGCTAGATCAACTTACATTTTCAAAAAAGCTATTTCAAAATCTTCATGTTTAAGACTTTTAGATGAAACTACGGGCAGAGAATATACACAATTATTACATTATCCAGATCCTCAAGGAATTTCATTAAAGAATTATATAACTAGCATAGAAAAATTACTGAAAAATTACTACACTTTTCATAACACCCACTTCCCCTCTAATAAGCCGGTGCTGGTGCCAAAGAAACGAGGTTGTAGCTATTGTGTCTGTTTCTGGCTGAATGGACATTTCTGAGCACAGAATGAATGGAGTTCATTTAGAGGTCTTGCAAATGGACTCAGACTCCTTTCATGCATAATGGATTTCAGTAAGAACATTTAGGACAAACAACTTTTTTTAATTTAACCCTTTTAAGTGAAGGGAGAGAGGGGGAGAGAAGGAAAATTAAGAATAACTTCACCATTGTTCTCCAGGCAGTGATGGTGTGCACACCTGCTCCACGGGAAGGGGAGACCAAGATCAGCCTGGGGGGAATTACCTTGATTCCTATGCCTAAAACCAGATCGCAACAGTCCTGATGCACTAATAATTAAAAAATAGCTTAAAAAATGTTAATATTGCCACTCTGAAAGCCAACTTAATCACGAACAACAGATTCTAAGTTAATTATGCTACTAATGTAACAGCTTCCAGACTGTAGGAACCAGTTTCCTTGTGTTTACTCATGCGATTGAACGTCAGAGTTCAGAGATGCTGAAGGATGTCACAAGAAGGTGGAGTGACCTAAGTTTCTTCTTACATTTTAAATCCAGACATAAGAATGTTAATGTGTTCTACTACTGTTGCGGATTACCTTTGTTTACAGAGATGTAATTCACACTGTATATGTGTATTTAAAGACAAAATCCAATCCATTAGTTTAAAAAAAAAATTAAAAGTAGTATGAACTAGTACTAATTCCCTTATTGTTTCGAAAAATATTGAGTTAATCTATTTTTTTATTCTAGAATTCTCTGATAAAAAACAGAAATTCCTTTTAAGAAATGAAGTCAAACATAAATAAGCCTGGAAAAGGTCCCTATTGGTAGCTAGCACCGCAACTTTTTTTCCTAGGGGAACAGCACTGTTCTCTCCTCAGCTGAACGAACCCAAACGTGACAGAGCTGAAGATGTCAGAGATAATTACTGTCCTACAGGTTTTGTGAAAATTGGTGGTTGGGAGGGACAAGGATACCGCAGTGGAAACGTGGATGGGTCAAAGCACACAAGTCCCTAGAAAACTGGGCTTAATGAGTTACATTGTTCTTTTTGTCATCATTAGTCATCACTTTCTCCATATCCTGAAGAAGGCAGCTACCAAAGCTGGGATGAGAAACACGCTCCGGCAACTCATAACAAGTTCCAACAATTATTAGGAAGGCAGAATCCTGTTGCTACAGGGAAAAACCCAGCAACAACCCCCCACTCGACCCTCTCAGAAGACAAAATCACCAACATCTCCCCTCCGCCCTCCCCCCACCCCAAAAAAGGTAAAACAGCTAAGAAACCAAAATGCTCCCCCACCTCAGCTGACACTCAGCCTCATTAAACTTTCCCTTCTCCTTCATGGAATCTGCAGAACTACAGACACAGATCCAAAACACCAACAGTTTCCCAAAGAGAACCAGGACCTACTTTCTCCTTCCCTTTGCAGAGGAACACGCCTGCAAGTCCTACATGAAACGTTAGTGTTCCTTGCCCGCATGCATGGAAGTGCCCAACGATACCTACAACTGGCTGCTCAAACTGAATGGAATCGTTTATATTAGAAGAGTTCCTGTTTGTGAAACCGCAGCCAGAGTGCTCAGAGGTCATATCACAGATTAATTATCTTCTGACATCAGTGCTAAATTAAAACCATTGACAAACACCACACCTACAGAAATACCCGTTTCTTTGCTGATGTTTTTACCTCCAAGTAATCCCTCGAGAAAAGAACTCTCAAAAGCAACATCTCACACATCCTTCTAGCAACGTTTACTTACTGTATTGTGTACCCTACTAGGGTTGAAATACCCTCTCCTATTAGTTTTATTTCTATTATTTCAACATTATGGCCATGTAATGCCTCTTACGAATATATGAAAGTTTTTGGTGTCAATACAGTCTGATTTCACTGATCACATCAACAGCAAATTTGACAAGACAGAAAATGTTGCCTATGCACACAGCAATGAACACATTAAGGCGTACTGCTAACCCCTTCACAAAACCACATGCCTGGTCTACGAGCTGTCCTTGCTCACTGTCCCACCTTCACCTACTTCTGCATTCATACCACCCTCTGTCAGATTGTTCAATGGCCAAAACCAGGTATAGTTTTAGAATTCTTCATGAATCTGAGTAATTCCCCAGAGGGGAAAAACCACTAAATTTCAGGCAAGGGATGGGACAAGAAAAGTTCCCCCTTTAGCAACAGCAGTTAAATAACTAGATAGATTTGGTGTTTTTACTAAAATTAAAACACCCCAACAAATCACAGGTGTGTGCCAGCCAACCACCAAGTGATCAAACACCTCCATGAGCTTGTTTCCTGGAGCGTCTCTCCCCACTACGTTCTCCAACACCATCCCAGGAGCTGCTCTGACAACCAGATCACGTCACACTGACTTCTATCACCACAGCACCACAACCCCAGTGCTCCCTCCGCTGTTCTGCCATCCTTTTACTGAACAGAGTCAGTTACTCCGAGGATCACGTTTAGCATCGCAGGACAAAGCATTCATAGCATCCTCTCTTTTGTTGTAGGGTGCAGGGCCCCCCTCTGCAGCAGGTGAGCTCAAAGTCAAGCTCACCGTGAAGCTATCAGCCTCTACAGTTCACATCAGCATTTCCAGTCACGGGACCCAAATCCGAGCACCATCGCTTTCACAAAATAACTTGGATGTTTTGCTGGGAGTCCGAGAGTGGCGTGTGATGGATCTGTAGTGGAGAGCTGCCCTTGCCGGCATGGCACCTGCAGAGGTGATGGGCTTCGAGAAGCGCTGGTAGGACAATGACAGTGATAACTGAAAGCACTGAGCAGTGCTTCAGTTGTGTAACCCCACAACTGCTTTGGTCCAAACTAAAGCAGTTTATCAAATTCAGTCATTTTAAGCCATCAGAGCTATATTAAACCTGCAGGAACAACTGCATTTTGTGGGGCTACAACACAAAAACGCCAATGCAGTGCTGTAACTCGATAAACAGGTGTCAACAGAGGTGGTTGTGTACATGATGCAGCACGAGCCACAGCAGCTGAAGTACGGACACGAGTCCTCTTCTGCAAACCTCAGAGGGTAGTGCCAAGGGCCCCGCCAGCGCTGCAGTAAGGCGAGTACTTCTGCAGCCTAACAACGTGGTGGTGCAAGATTCACCCCAGAATTCCCGAGAGGCGCCTTCGTGGCAGTCAGGCACATTCTGTGGCACTACAACTGTACTGCAGGGATGCTGTGTTTTCCTGTTGCTACATAACATGGCTGTGCTAATGAAACATGGGTAATAGATCTGGCCTACGGGAAGCCTAGAGATCGCACCGCAAAGCTGCTCTTGACTCCGTAAAAGTGATCTGGACTACGGACATTACTTTGTTTTCTAATACAAGTTTTGCTTTGGTAATGTTTCTCTTTTGTTTTCCTAAATATGACCTATTGCTTCATGCAAAAGGGTCACTCTGGGACTGCTTTCCTGCTGTGTGACTCCGTTCGAGTCATCTCATAGAATTCAACAACACAAGGAAGAAAAGTAGGCAAGCAATTTTAAACTCTGCAATTCTACTCCAGCAACTCTGCACAGGCCCCAAGGAACAGAAGGGAGGAAACAGCCTTGCTGCAAAGCCAGAAGGGTGAGAGGCACTGCACGTTTATTATGCATCCAGGGAAGGGGAAGCCAGAGTTGCTAGTTTTCTCTCTTCCTGAGAGGAAGGAAGAAATGGCAATGAGCCATTGTTGACAGAGGCCCTCTATTCCCTCCATCCTAAAGAGGCTCTGATTGTAAAAGATACTCAGATCACCTCCTGTCTAATGGCTGTACATCTCTGATCACGGACTTAGTGCTTCTCTACCCAGAGCTGTAGGAAAGGAGGTGTAAAAACAACTCGGAATGTGTCTCTCAACAGCCCAGAACAGGGGAACAAACTTTTCAGCAGGGCCTGTTGCAACAGGACAAGGGGTGATGGTTTTCAACTAAAAGTGGGTAGATTTAGACTAGATACAAGGAAGAAATTTTTCGTGAGGATGGTGAGGCACTGGGACAGGTTGCCCAGAGAGGTGGCGGATGCACCATCCCTGGAAACATTCAAGGCCAGGTTCGACCGGGCACTGAGCAACCTGACGTGGTTGGAGATGTCCTACCCATCGCAGCGGTGGGACCAGATGGCCTTTAAGGGTCCCTTTCTGACCCAAAGCGTGCTGTGATTCTCTGGGAGACTGCAAGTCATATCTCTCATCAGTGGGATGCTATGGCTTTGACATGGCACCAACTCACTCGTGTATTTCTGGCAGCAAAAATACACTATCACCCCAAAATGCAAGTATTTTTCCTGCAGGAGTAAAGAGCTTTCCCCAGGAAAGTGCTAGCTGGTTAAGTTATTCGGCTGCTGTACACCGCTGTTTTTACAATGTAGAACTCCTCAGTTAAATCCATAGGGCAGGACAAGTCTGGAGAGCAAGCTGTACGTTTGAGAGGCGATTATGAACGTGTAATCCACGCAGAAGTTTCATAAGCAGTGCAGCAGCACACATTTACTTCAATGCCTCACACACAGACTGCCAATTCTTGAAGCCTTTTCTTTCACTCCACACTTTCCCACCGCCGTGAGAACTACTTCTCATTAACAACCAAATTGGTTTCAGATGCTCTGCTGTAAGATGTTACCTTAGAAACCATTTGGTAAAAGACTGTGGCTTCCTTCCATAGAAATCTCAAGCAGTGAAAAGGCAGATTTTCTGGCATAAATCAAATCCAATTTCTAGGGTTCACTAAACCTTTTCTCCTCAGAATAATGTTTTGTGACTAGATCTTAGCAGTTAATAGTGCACGAAGAATTGTTGGTGTGAACCAGTTTTAAATGATTTTCATTCTATTCCTTTTGTGAACTCCATTGAAATTACTTCCAGTACTTATCATACCTTGACAGAGCTTCAGAACTAAGGTGGCTATGTACTGCATCCAGCAAATGAATAGAACAAACACAGTAATGTTATTTTCCTCCCCTTTAATACATCTCCTTAAACTATGATATCTGATAGAGATTACATTGATTAACAACATTAAACATTTGGAAATACTCCACAATACACAAGACAGACCTGTGACAATTTTTTCCTCCTCCATAAAACTACCACAAAAAATAAGAAGATCAAAAGGAAAAGAGAAAAATATTAAGCGCATACTCTGCAATTAAGTAGGGCATTATCATTCTTGCTGTGAACACCCGACTTAAAAGTTTTGTCAATAACTTATGATTAAGTACGATCAGCATACAATTAAGTAGAGGGATAGTAATTTTTAAAAGTCTCATTGACTATGAGACTGGTAATTCAAAACCACTAAGAATATTGCAAGATAGCAGTATAGAAGAAAACTAGAGAGACCTGCACTTCATAGTGACTTGTAGCTACAAGCTGGAAGCGTGGGTACAATAACATTGCTGCGAGATCTAATTCGAGCTCACGGCTAATTTTTGGCATTGTAACGGTGCCCTTTGTGCCTACCAGGCTACTCGCAGAGTCAGGGTGACTGTGACTCAGGAGAAGATCCTACTCCTGCAGTATCATGTGACACTGCAAGGTCCGAGACTCCCAGTGTCCCACTGCTAAGGAATTGTGTTCAGGAGTTCCAAGGAGAGCAGCAACCCAGCTAGCCATAGTGCAAACCAAAAGTGAACAACAAAGAACGTTTCTCATCAAATGTTTTGGGTTTGTATCCATGTCTGCACCCCCTCTCATCACCCAAGAACATAAAAAGGATTTTCTCAGGGTTTCCAAGACAAACAGTCCCTGCTCTCACAGTGCATGGGCACCCCAGAGCAGTACGTGTCGACTGTGAAGCACTCCATCCAGGGGAACGGAGCTTAGCTATGGAAGTGATGTAAAGCCACAAGGATGGCTTCCCCCCTTTCCTTCCCCTCTCCTCCTTTAACGAGGAGTTTGTGTCAGCCCGTGCTGGGGGTCCTTGGCATAAACACTGGAAAAGAAAGAGGAAAGTTTAGGAAGCAGTGCCTCTCTCCTTCCCATTTGGGGTGGTGTGAGGAACTACTGGGATCTAGGTTACGGTGGCAGGTGCCATCAGCATTCAGCGCTACCCAAACTACGCTGGGCATCTCTGGCAAGGAAGAGAGGTATGACAACTACGTTCTGCTACCTCAAGGCTGACAGACAGAAGTCAGCTGTCTCTCCGCCCTGCAGAGCTTGGTATCACTTCCCTGCATTACAAACACACGGTGAAAGACCAAGGTTAAATACACTGGAGCTTGCTTCTCTTGGTGTCACACTGGTTACAAAAAATTTATTCATCCAGTGGGCAATTCAGCTTGTAACGTTTGAAAGCATTAACGGCAGCAGCAACTTGAAAGCACACACAAAGTGCCTCTGCTTATACAGATACGGCTTTCATTATTACACAGTGATGGAAACCTGAATTTGGTTTTTATTACTTAGTGATGGACATTTAAAATTCATATCCACAGCACATCAGCAACAGCGTGATTACCAAAAAGAATCCAGGAGGAGAAAGGAAGTTATCCTTCTGCCATTAACTCCTAGTTCATGTGTCAAAACACACATGAGGTAAAATCCCCAGCAAAAGCACAAAGAGCTGACTGCAGAGGTGAACAAAGAGAGCAGTAGGTAAACAAAGAGAGCAGAGACCGAGCAGCAGGTTCCCCCAGAAAGAGAGATTATTTCTGTACTGTGAAGTTGTTTTCTTCTACCTGTGCTCTAAGAGAAGCCAAAACTGGCCCAGCATTTAGCCCCAGTCACATTTCCTGGTATCCTTCACACAACAGTTGTCCCGTATTCCGTCTGTGACAAGGAACGAACCACCAGCAGCCTGGAAGCAGGTGAAGGCAGAACGCAAGGCCGGCAGGAGCTTGGCGGGTCGAGGCATGTGAGGAGAAGATCCTGCGTCGCTCTGCTGGCTACCAACACCCAACTGCCCGGCCATGGCCACGTTCCATGCAAGAAAAGTTAAATATCTGGAGGCCCTCAAGGCTCAAGTACGGCTTCTCAAGGTCAGGCTACTGGAACAGTGGGTGAATGGAGACAGGAAGATTTATAGATGTGGCATTTTGTTCCTCACAAGAGGCTATTGAGGGAACTTGGTAACCACGGGTGAGAAACAAAGTCCTGACGGCATAAAAAAATGGCTGAGACCTAAAACAAAGGGAAGAAATAAACAGCCAATTCGTATTAGAGGGCAAGATTAATAGGGGGGAGTGCCATAGGTCTTGGTATCAGGACTGCTGTTCCATAAATTTCCTTACGAACTGAAGCCATGAAGAAACAAGAGCCATGAAAAAAAAAAAAAAAAGGACAGTAACAGTGGAAAATGACCAACAGTGAAGGCTTGATTCTGCTGCCACGGTGTGGAAAAGCAAAGCCTCACTTCATTCCAACCCCAACAGGACAGGGGCTTTTCTGATCACAGCTAAAGTTAAGAACGAATAGCAGCAACTCCAGATTAGTATCTCAGAAGTAGGTAACTGGACCAGTACATAATGGACAGAAATGTTAACACACTTCCACTCAGCATTAAGAGTTGTTATACGTAGCATTTCCACAAGAAAACCCAACACAACCTGATGTAAGAGGAGTGGAGTAATCCTATTCTAGGTTTTTCTCCAGAGAAATCCCACTTATTGTGAAAAGAACTAGGAACCACACAAGGAGTCGCGTGCTTGCGACACAAATGATGCAATGTCTTAATGCAATCAGCAAAGTTGGTAAAAACACACTTTTACGATGTATTTACTTAGATAAAGCTACAGCTGAATATCAGGAATCTTATCCATGGAACACCCTGAAATGAGGACAGAGAAATTTTAATTGTTCCCATGGAGGGATTCTGTGTATATTATTGTACCAAGTTAGTAGTGACAAATGCAGTAAATATGCCATTTAAGCAAGTTAGTAGTGCTATAAATAAACCAACAACACATTATTTATTGGGATAGACTTGATTATTTTGTTTAGCACTTTCTTGTCCTGAAGCCCCTTCCAAACAAGCATGCAATTAATTTTACACTTAGAGTTGCTATTAACTCTAGCTGCCCCAAGGATCCATAGAAAGCAACCACACAAGAGAACATTCCATGAATTTTTGATATCATCAGCACGTATTGTCAGGAAGTCACATGCTATTTGACCAACCCCTCTGAATTTCATAATTACTCCCCACCCCCCAAAAAAAGAAAAACCACAAAAATCCTTATTGATGGATAAAGAACTGGCTGGATGGTTGCACTCAGAGAGTGGTGGTCAACGGCTCAGTGTCTGAGTGGAGACTGGTGACGAGTGGCGTTCCTCAGGGGTCGGTGTTGGGACCTGTGCTGTTTAACATCTTTGTCAGTGACATGGATGATGGAATTGAGTGCACCCTCAGCAAGTTTGCTCTTCTAATGGGAATCGAACTACCATATCACAGGGATGAAGACAGTTTCACTAAAGCCAGAACAAGCCTTAAGAGATGCCTACAACTGGTGTTTTGGGGACCTTGTGTAATAAGGGATTTTTTTCAAAAAAGAGACTAAAGAATTCAGAGAAGCCTATGGATGAAGTTCATAAACAAATCCAATACTTCTCACCACTAAGAGACTTTGTCAAGGTTCTCTGATATCACCAAGCTGTCCATCAGAGTGATGCCAGGACGAATTTAACCATGCAGCATGTGACCTTGAAAAAGCTTCCTAATATTCAGTTACAGGAAGAAAAGCCCTTGTGCTACCGAATTACACCCAAATGCGTTAGAGGGTAGCATTTTTAGCCCTCAGGCTTAAAAAACCCAAAGGAAGTGATAACTAAGTGGGGGCTTCCTACTTTACAGGAGGAAGAGTAAGCAGTACAAGACTGCAGAGGATGACACCGCATGTCCCACTGACAAGTGAGCCATTTTCGAGGATGTTCAGCTAAGCACCAAGCATTCTGCAGTTGAATTATGTTGATGTACGAACACGTAATTCTCTGCTACAGTACAAAGCCTGCCAGAGTATGAGTTTCTCGGCTACATGTAGGTCTATGAAAAAGCAGAACTACACCAATTTCAAAATAGTGTCGCTTTATACCACTTATTTGCCCTGTACTTCAAAACCAAATAAAGTCTTGCAAATACAGAAAGAAATGATAGCTGCTGTCTTACTAGCAAGACAGTGGATGTATCCATTGTCTAAAGCAATTTAAGGCCACTGTGAGGTAACGTACTCTCTGGATCATATCTTTACACTCATACCAAGTATTAGGGCCAAAATGCCCATTCATTTCACACTTAAAGCCTTCTCTAGTTGAAAGAAGCCTTTGTAATAATAATTATCCTTGACCATAGACATGCCGGACCCTCTGCATATGAATAATATTTGCTAACACGGTTGTTAGAATTGAACCATAAGAAATATAAAGTTATCAACAGTTTTATGCAGATGTTAAAAGTTTAGCTGTTCAGCCTATTTCTGACAAAAAGGTGGGCTGCCTTACCATAACCAGTAGGTGCCTCGGCAAAGGCATCTTCTTTTACCATTGCTAGCAGACTTGTCTTTCTGCTGGACACAAGGCAGGCAGCACAGCATGAATACACATGCAAGTAAATAGAGTTTTGGGTGTAAATTTGGCATACCAAGTAACCTTTCAGGCTGATCATAAATTTTACATACTACATTGCTGACCCTGAGGTACAAATCCATCTTTCTCCCTAGAGATTTTGAGGGAAACAGATCCTCCTCACCAAGAATGCTTTGTGCAGGTGCGCAGAGCATCAGAGAGTGGTAACCTAAGGAAAGGCCACTTAACCTCCCCTCTTCCCGTCCCCCCTTTTGCATCAAACTTGACCAACTTGGTGAACATCTGTACAACTTCAGAAGCCAAAGCAGCTGTGACGCGGACACCCATGAAAAACACTCAGTTAAAAACCCACAACCACGACACTTTTAACGATCGAAGGCTGAACAGAAAGAGCAGATGTTTTTGACAGAACACTATCCTGCACTGCTGCTGCCCTGTCTCCAGGAACACCAACCTGTTTCTCAGCCAGAACACGTCTCCTACTCCAGCTCTCAGCTGCTACGAAAGAGGTTTCATCACCTGGAAATAACCTGCATATCTACCCAAGGTGCCTCCCAGTTGACATGACTGAATAATTGCAGCCGTGTTAACACAGCATATTTATCTCTCTGAAGCTTTTCTAAGAGATTATCTAGCAACAGATGCAACAACCATGTCTGTCCTCTCAAAGATGACTTTTCACAGATAACAATTATGTCTGCATGTTTAGAAGTATAAAAAAAAACCCAAATAAACAACCAAATCTTACATCCTACCAACAATGGCTCTGCAGAAAACACATCCTTGCTGAAGAAAGTTCTCCTCTACTCTACAGCCGAGTCAATGGTTTGCGCTGCAAACATTAGTTAATGCAGCAAGGCTGCAACAAAAACAAGCCATTGATTTGTGACAGAGTAGTTAAGTGGGAACACCTACCATAAATAAAGATCCCATTGTGTCATGGTATTTATAGCTTGACCACAAATGCAACTGCGGTGAGTCTGGAGCTTCCCCCACACACAGCTTGTCTGCAACCTGCAGTGCTTTTTCGGCATGTATCAAGATTTCTTACAACTGTCCAACCAGTTCCTGTTAGGAGATCCTCAAAAAGCTCCAGAATGTATAAGCAATAAGTGTTACTGCAGCAAGACATGAGGTCAGTGAAGTCAAAGAACCAAATCCTGCTCTTCATGACACCACTGTAAGTCAAGAGAAGCTCCTTGAAATCCACACCCCACAGAAATTTCACAGCCCTGACAATCAGTTACTCACTCAGTGATGACGTGTGTAATGAAGGACAGCAAGCAGCCTGCTGTTTGGGGGAGTACGCCAAGGCCGCCTTCTGCCTGATTACTCTCCAGTCAGCTTATTCTTCCCATCACCTCAGATATGTATTGCCACCTCCGATTAAGAAAAGGGGATCCTGCAGATACTCTGAAACACAGTTCAGCATATGCTGAAGCAACAGACACACCACTACCCAATTCCTTCTCTAAAAAATACTCTTTACTTTTTTTAAAATTACTTTCTAAAAAATACTCTTTACTTTTTTTTAAATTACTTTGCTAATTAAGTTCACTTGGAGATTATTTTACAGAAGTGTCACAGGGTCAAACAAACCAACCAACCACCCCCAACACCAACAAAACCAAATTACCAGCAAAAGGATTAAAATTAAAAAAAAAAAGAAAAAAAAAAGAGTAATTTTCCACAACACAAGACCTTTTGCTCACACAGGGACTGCGTGAGGGACAGCGGCATCGGGTATTCCTACAGCTGACACACACTCAACTCACAAATTCAGACCCTGGGCAAACACAGCACATATTATGGGCACGTGTATGCACACAGACACATGGTAAAAACAGTTATCTTCTTGCAGACTTTCTATCTCTTTCTAAAAAAAAAAAAAAAATCTTTTGGCTAACGATGCTGAGTTGCTAAGACTTTTCAGCTAATAGGTACAGCTCAAGTGACTTAGGGTACTCCGAAACAAGAATTACAAGTTCCGGTCACTTTTGTGTTTCTGGATGAAAAAACAGCCCTATTAAAATCAAAGGCCAAATCCTATTGACTTGAGTGGCTTAATGCTCTCTAAAATCCACGGCTCCAATTTTGCCCTCTTTTGTACCCATGAAAATCCTAAATAATTCCTCTGAAGTCAGTACACACTCACAGGATAAAGATGAAAAGAACACGAGGGTCACTTTATTTCATAGCTTAGCTTGATACTTCTGTGACTGATTAACTCCAGCATCACAGACAAATAACGTGCCTTTGATTTGTATACTTATGTAAAATAATGGAAAATCAGGGATACTGAATCCACCCACGATAAAACTGCATCATCAAGACTGATTGGAAAGGGCTGTTTTAGGGTATGTTACAAATGAAAGAGTCTTCTGGGAAGACTGTTAAGATACAGAAGGAGATGCTCAACTACTGTGCCAAAACAACCTGAGGCTTTAATCACAAGACAAATTAACTCTGCGCTTTTACAAGAAGGAAAAACTTGTTGATATCAACTATATACAACGACAACTATCCAGAAAAACCTAGAGAACGGTGCGGTCGAGTACGCCATGCTCATGGGCGCGTGCATGGTAGTGCTCACCTCTTTGCGGTTGGGCAAAAACCTCCTGTTTTGGAAAAGCAAACGGTCTCTACCTATTATGCACACAGCATGGGCAGAGCTCTAACCCCAGCAACCTGGCATGAACCCCTGCTCGTGTGGCCCTCGGCTGACTTGGAAGGAGCCCTATAATCATTTAATAGCTAAGCTCTTCTGAACCATTAGCAAATCCACCAAGATGGATGTGGAATTCAGAAGAGCATAAACCCAATATTCCTCGGTACAACTAAAAGGAGTATTCTGCTGCAAGCCAGGACCGGGTTTGTACCCTCTATGGTTCCGTAAAAGGGAAAATCCTTTTTGCCTTTCCTCAGACAGCTGAGGAAAAACAAATTCATTGCCTGCCCTGTGGAGGGAAAAAAAAAAAATCCTTTCAAATGTCACACTTTCATGCCTGCGTTCTCACTGCAGGAGTGTATGCTGGTTAGCCTGCAGTCTTGTCTTGCCAGGCCTGAATGCAAGGGCCTTCCTGAACTGCCACTGGCCTTAACTCAGACAACTAACTAACATGGTCTTACCAGGACTTCTGTTTTTTCCCCCATGTCCACATTTTAGAAAATAAATTCTTTAAGAGTTTAACCAATTCTATTGCAGAACATCTCATTACACAACTGATAATAAAATTACACGTAAATGATAAAAAAGTTAATTTCCTTTTGCATTTTCATGTTTTCAGGCAGATTTTTTTCCCCTCCTAAAAGCACATTAGAAACATCACACACGTTTGTATGAGCAACGGCCAAACCCATGCGCTTGTTGGACTTCAAGGTAATGTCACCAAACCTTGGTTTTCAGAAAGAAAGCCAACAACCAACGATACCCCCCCACCCCAGGGTCTGGCAGCACTGGAGCTTCCCAAGCACACAGAGGCCACGTGCTCCCGCCACCACAAGGCGCGAAGGTCACACCGGCCTAACACGAGCCCAGACTCCTGCGCAGGCTTTGCCTGCCAGCAAAAAACGCTCCCAGCGAGATGAAGTCGGGCTTGGGAGGCTGCTTTACAGGAAACTGCTCCTCGTTAAAAAGCAACACAAAGAGAAGCGTCAAACCACCGTGGCGTCTCCAGGAAAGCGGGAGCTGTGTGCTGCGGGCAGCGAGGCTCCTGTCCCCCGGCCGACCTTGCCGCAGGGAGTGGCGGCCCATA
>NW_010251993.1:0-10451 GCF_000690775.1 Eurypyga helias | reverse complement strand
TCCTCTGATTCTCCTCTTCCAGTGGGGCAGGGATGTGTGTGGTACTTAGTTGCTGGCTGGGAATAAGCCACCACAGTCCTATATACCAACAAATCCTCAATTGTAGCATCTTTAAAGATTTATGAGGACAATCAGTGTAGCGTCAGCTGATGCCGTGGCTGTGTGAAGCATAGATAATAACTCGGCAGTGTAACTGATCTTAGTAGTGCTTGGCTGAGTCAAGTGATAACTGTCATTTCTGTTCCCAGTAGCAACATGGGCATATTCTGCACTGTGAATGCTCAGACAGTGTAATTACTTCTTGGAAATGTTAGATTTTTTTCACGCACAGAGAAACTCTGCATCATGCAATCTGCCATTCCCTGGGTTTGGGTTTTTTGATGTACTGTGTCAGGATTCCTGATGTTAAGAAATTCAGGCAACTAGATACAGAGTTTGGGGAGATGGACAGATCAATAGACAGATATATATGCACATAGATGTGTGTGTCCTCGGGAGAAAAATCCATATGGAAAAAACTGGCATAACTGGGAAAATCAAGGCATATGGTAGCTTTAAATCAGGTTTACTTTGCAGTGAAGGTATTGCCTAAGGCATAATATTTTTGCAGGAACGTTCACTCAGGCAAGACTTAAACCAAGTGTTTGGCAGGGGGTTCTGTGGAAAGGCTAGGAAGTATCACAAGCTGGGGAGAACTTTCTGGTAGCTGTTCCTATATCCGATTGTTTAAATGGGAAATCAGTAGACTTTATATTCCAGGCATTTAAAATCATTTATTTGTGCTTAATCCCTGCCAACTAAAATTTAAGTTAAAAAGGAATTTTCAGTCTCTGAACCTCCAAGCTTCACGTTTTCAAGCTTTTTTTGGTGACCTTGAAGGCCAGAAAGGCACTATATTTTGCTGTTTTCTTGTTGGCTCTTTTTAAATAAAACTCAAATAACACATGCAAGCTCTTAACTCCGGAGGCTGGACCTTTATTAAAAAAAACCCCACAAACAAATAATTGGAAAGTAGATGATAAAATCTCAGCAGCAGGTAAAACTGATTTTTTTTTCTAGAGCATTCCATATTTGAAACTAATAAGTAGAAGGGCAGAAAATGAAAAAAGAGCATCTTCCAAGCAGATAGGCCCTGTTTATCTGAAGTGGGACAAGGAAAACTTATCCCACTTAACTTTTACTTTTGGATGGCATTTGAATTGGCCTTGTGTGTTTGGCAGCTCATCTGTTGAGCCATCTGTTTCAAATTATGCATGCTCAGAGGGCACATCCATGGATACAGTTCCCACTGAACACAAGAAATTTGTGTTGGATTTGCAGTTTAGTGCTCTGTAAACATGGATGTGCAATCATACATTTAAATAAACACTGTTTATTTTGGAGAAACTGAAGCAGTCATACAGCTGGAGAAACCTGGGGAAGGCCATATTCACTGTCCTGTGTTCCTTGTGGGGTGCTCAGGCACTGCAAAATAAGAGAAAACCACCCAAGGTCCCCAGCTGGGAAATTGTAGACTGAAAAGTTCTTAATTGATTAAGAGCTAATGCAGTAACCAGTTTTACAGCCCATTTGAATACTCTCTTAAAGGGATTGTAGGGTAGAGAAGCTGCAGTTTGACTCTCTGGGTTAATGAATCATTTCCAGTCCCATCACGGTGCTAGAGGTGGACTGGGTAGAGAATCAGAAAGCTATAACCAACCCTCCTGGAGCCTTTGTTATGCAAGTACATCTTGGCCAGCAAAGAGGATATGATACATAAAATTTAATGGTGCATTAGGTAAATTTTATATTATTTATGGCGTACTAGTAGCACTTATCTTTTTCATATGTTATCTGTTCTGAACATGCTGCTTTTTTTTTTTTTAAGAATATACTGCTTGTTCCACCCCTCCCTATTTCTTCCTTTCCCCAGAATGCTGACTCAATTCCTTTTGCTTTTTCAGTCAGCTTGCAGTTTTAGGCATTTCCTTGTCCGTTTTTTAGTGGAACACATTACTTCCCTCTCATCAGCGCTGTGCAGTTCTGTTGAGTAACATGCTGGCTGGAGATGGAAGAGATGTCTTTACAAGCAGTAGATGCTGGCATAAGACCATCTTCTCTTCATGGAATGCACTGAAACTATGAACTCAGGTAGCAGTTGTGTATGAGATAAGCAATCTTGGCTCACATAAGGCAGAGATGGAAGTAATGGTACATCTAGAACCAACCAGGAGACCTGGGGGATAAATGTAATTTTGTCATAGATTCTTTTTTTAGATTAATATGTCCTTTGTTTTCACATTAGCCAAACCCCAGACTGCATTATCAGCAAAGTTTGAGTCCTCTGGTGACGAGGATCAGACTTAAGTAATAAAGTTTACAATAAGTTGTGAACAAAGCATTGATTGAATGTAGATCTATCACATTGTTTGGGCACATCTTATGCAATGTGCATGATGAGTCTAATTACGGTATTTGGTTGAGTGAGGTGCTTGGAAATAGTTCTTCCTGCTAGAAGCAGCACTCACAGTTCATTTAGTCAAATAATCGTATGTTCACAATTTGCACATCCAAAATTTTTTATTTGTTGTAATATTTTTATTCTTCTCATCTGATCTCATTGATGAACATTATTTCAGCAATGTTACAAAATAGAGGTGCCTGAAAGAAAAGTCTAATTAAAATTTCGCCTTTTTGAATCTTGTTAAATTTCTTAGGAACAGTTTGTTATTACAAAGCTACAAGGGCAGGTCACAGAACTGCAGGTATGTAAAATGTTAACTGTATGATAACAGTGAAGGGGAGAGAGAGTGATTCTCTGTTGTTTTTAGAATCTGCCAAGGACGTAGGTGCTATGTTTGGGCAAGACAACTCTTTCAGACTAAAGCCATCTGGCTGGCTTTCGGCTGTGCCAGTGGTTATACAGGCCAAGCCCCCTGTCCTGCCGCTGACACATCTCTTCAAGTAGGAATTAGATTAAAAATACAGTAATTCCCAGTTACCTGACTGGAAACATACCTGTTAAGTGATTTAGAAAGCCAAGGAACCAATCCAAGCTTGTGTGCTTGTATCAGAGACTTTGATCAAAAGTTTCCTCATCCATGTCCTGAAGCAATTTTTGGATACTTTTCCCCTTTCAAACCTCGCTGGCAGCAAAAAGGCCTTGCTGTAAGGATCTGCTCCAATTTGCTGCCCAATTCACAAGATAAATACAGTTAACACACTCCCACGCACACCCATGCTCCAACCTCCCCCGCTATCCCCAGGTCTTCTATCTCATTCTTTTAATTAGTAACAACTTTTCCTGAGATGCCATGCACGTCAGCTTTGTTTCCCATGCTTTATTTTTGCGAAAGGCAGAGATCTATCACACCAAGGTGTTTCAAAGCCTGGGTCTGTGTGACAAGGTTGGTAACACTTAATCCCTTAAATTATTCCGTAAACACAAGTCTCAATCATTTTTTACAAATATTTCTCTGAGGAAAATCACTTGGGTAAACGTGATTTGAACAGGAACAAAGCGTGTCTCTGGTCAACAGGAAGAGACTGACAATCAAGAATGTTTTGGGTTTGGATGTAATTTGAATGCCTTTTGAATTATGGGGATTCTTTTAGGAAGAATACATCCTCTGTTGCTGCAAAACTCATCTAGCTGTCTGATCTTAACTAGCTTCTTCCTCTGTCTCATACCTAACCCCTCAATACTTTCCCTTCTCAGACCTCAGTGTTCTTTGTATCATTTGTATACATCATATCTATTTGTCTTGTGAGCACCTAGGGGTGTTTGTCCTTCTGAAGAATTACTTCATATATCTTATAATTCTGAAATGAATGAATAATCTTTGTTAAGTGGGAAATGAATTAGTTCTAGGTTAGGGGAATGCTGGGAATTCAGTGTGTAGTTGGTTGGGGTTTTTTTTAGTATTTTCTATTTACTTAGAACATAATAGACTTTTGTCTCAGAAAGGCAAGCTATGCATCCCCTGGATTTAATGTATAGACAACATGCCCAAGGAAAAAGGGAATAGAAGAAACTGCTGATAGAAGTCTTTCTGCCTGCTACTTTGTAAACATATTAGCTTTCAACCCTCATTTTGGTCGAATATACGATACACTTTCCACTATTGATGTGTTTAATTTATAATGAAGACTGCTGTATCGCTTGTTCTCTTTCTGTCAGAGCATATATTAAGCTGTACAAGGAACAGCTAAATCTCCAACTGCTGAATTAGCTGGACATCATGTCACATTAGTGCCTGTTGAAGATATTTCTGGGTTTCAAACATGATCTTGAATTAAAAATTAAATCCTGTGTGAAAAATGTCACTCTGCTGTGTGTCATCTATCTAGTTTATAAAGGGCTCAAACTGACCTCTTGTATATATCCACATTTTCTCTATTTCTTTTGGGCATGAGGTATAGCCCCATGAAATTGACTCAGGCGAAGTAGTTGAAGAAAATATGCATACACTCTTAATGAAAAGATAAATTGTGTGTGTTCTAAAATGGTATATAGATGGGTCTGTAGTGCTGCATTTTAAATTTGCCAATTCTACCATCAAATGCAGTAGTTTTGAAGAGATTTACTCAAGCCCTACTTGCGTTATTATCCACTGTGACATGCCAATCTGTTAGTAAAAAGTCAAGATTGTTCTTCCTAATTATCACAGTTCAAAAATAGTTTTGTCCGTTAGGATTCTGAATATTTGCAATATAAATCACATCATTTTACAAAGAGGTACCATTATTCCATTCCGTATTCTGTTTCTACATGACATAAGGCTGCCAGATGAAGAAATTAAGTTCAGATCTATTCAAGCATTTCTGGACATCTGAATAGAAAACACTGTTCATATGAAGAAATATGCAAAGATACCTTAATAGCATAGGTTGTGCTATTTTAATACTACTACAGTTTTGTGTAAGTGTGGTCAGCCCACAGCTCACTTTAAGACACTTTCAAGGCAGCTATAATGTTGAAAGGTTGCAAAGCACTATGAGGTGCCAAGAGCACAGCACGAGAGGAATTAGTAGATTATTCCGATGCAGTTTTCATAATGATCCGCATACACACTCCAGTAACTAGACATCCTCCCAAAAGATGTACTGTAGGACTCTCACATTACAGGTTTATGCAAAAAGAATCAGATCTCTATGGAAGGTCTGCTGAGGGAGGTCAGGCTAGATTATTGGAATGGTCTCTTGTGGCCTTAAAACATACCACCGGCCTATCAGTAACCCTACATCTAGAAAACTTGCAGCTGCATGCAATGTAAAGAGCATGTAAAGCATATCCTGGGGTGTATTTCTAGTTAAAAGCATGCCTGCATCTGTGACTTCCTAGAGCAACTTGTGTCACTAGTCCTGGAAAGTACTCTTAAGATTTCAGTCAAAAAGGTCATCAAAGTGTTGTACTATGACCTTCCTCATTTCCCAGGGGGGTGTCTCAGTAGAATCTGTGTGCTTTGTATCAGGAGTGGCTGTTGCTTGGCTTTCTGAAACCTGTGCAACATAAGACCGTCTCTGTTTACCTGTGTGCTGGTTTTGGTTGGGATAGGGTTGATTTTCCTCACAGTAGCTAGTATGAGGCTATGGTTTGGATTTGTGCTGAGAAAAATATTGATGATGTACCAATGTTTTTAGTTGTTGACAAGCAATGTTGATATCAAGTCAAAGACTTTTTCCATTTCTGATACTGCCTCTGTGTGACACAGCCCGGACAGCTGACCCAAGCTGACCAAAGGGATATTTCATTCCATAAAATGTTGTGCTCAGTACGTAAGTTGGGGGGGAGTTGGGCGGGCTCTGACTTCCGCTCACTCTGGCTCTTGTTTCTCAGGGACTGGCTGGACGTCAGTTAGTGGGTGGTGAGCACTGATAGAATTTGGTGGTTTCTACTATTATTTTCATTACATAGTAGTAGTATTCCATTACAGATTATTACTAGTGATATTAGTATTACTAGTGTTGTTAGTATTATTAGTGTCATTATTTTATTTATTTTTAATTCGTAAACTCTTCTTATCTCAACCCACAGTTTTCCTGTCTTTTCCTCCAGTTCTCTTCCCCATCCCACTGGATGGGATCCCCATCCCACTGGAGGCAGCAAGCGGCTGTGTGGTGTTTAGTTGCTGACTAGCATTAGACCACCACAACCTGTGAGCCCATTCCCTTGTATTTCACTCTTTGATCATAGCATAGTAATTATTGTGTTCCAGGATTTTGTGTGTTCATGCGTATGGTTCCTTTTGCTCTGTAAAACTCAGAGTGGTTTAATCCTTCTGACGTTTAGAACCTTAATTCTATATAATTAAAAGGCCTTAGAAATAAAGGCCAGGCTGGATGAGGCTTTGAGCAACCTGGTCTAGTGGAAGGTGTCCCTGCCCATGGCAGGGGGGTTGGAACTGGATGGGCTTTAAGGTCCCTTCCAACCCAAACCATTCTGTGATTCTGTGATATGTAATGCTGATTTGCTACAAATCTGCTTTGCACTGAAATTCTAAAAAGCTGGGTTAGTCATGTCATGTTCAGGTATGCAGGAGGCAGGTGTGAGTCATTCCTCTAGTCAGCCTCCCGAGTGTTCACGGGTTGTAATCATACTTTTCCTAGAACGAGCAGAACAAGTCATACTAAATGCCTACATGTTGATTTGGGGGAGGAAAAAAAAAAGTGCTTCCTGTGTGCAGATCCATAATGTAAACAAAGCCATAATAAAGGAAGGGATGGACACTTAAGGTGTAATTTGCAGGGACACCACTGGATATGATTTAAATGTTACTAGCTTTACTAACAAGGGTATTTGGTGATCATAACAGACTTATAAAACACAGAGGTCATTAGTGTCTGCTTCTGACTCGTGTAAGGCCGTTCTAGGCTGTCTTGCTGCAGCACAGATTTCACATTCAGGTCAACTGCAGTAGAACAAGTCACTTCACACTTATGCAGCATCTTACAGTGAGGATTTGTACCAAAACAGTTAGGCTGTTGTAACTGCACCGGTTCAAGCCCCATTCTTCACAAGCCGCTTGGCTGGTTTTGATTTATTAGTCGTCACTTGTTTGTCCAGTGTAGACTTAACCTTAAGCATTGTACTTTTAAAGAAACAATAAAGAACACTGACATCCAGTACCTGTTTGCCAAAATGTCAATACTTAGAATCAAAATCCCCTTACACTTACAAATAATAGCATGCTAATAACGGTTCTGCATGTTCTTTTGGTATCAAAAGTGGCCTGTACTAGAAGCTTTTATGACAAATAGCAGTTATTAGAGAGCAGATTAGAGATAAACACATTTCCTGCAGGAGAATTCAAGTTGAATGTGAGAAGATATGAAATGAAACTGTTCATTTTTTAGGTAGTTCATTGACCTTTTGACTTTCTTGTTCTTGACAAGCTTTCCCAAAAAGCCAGCGTAGAACCCCAGCATCCCTTCAACGTCTACACAATTCTCAGTGCAGGAGATACTACGAAAGGCTAAGATTTGTGGGGTCAGCAAAAGGAGAGACAGAAAAGCAGGGTTTCCACTGAGGTACAATTAAAGGGAGAGGTACATTTATTAAGTCCCCCAGTTCAGGATTTCAGGAGCTCTTCCACTCTAGCCAAGCCATATTGAACTGCCCGTAGCTAAGCCAAGAAAGTAGTCAGAGGGCACGGTTTTGCAAACTTGCCAATGCTTTTGGGTAAATTTTAGTAGCTATAATTTTTCTCTTGACAGAAAATAAGTCTGAAGTCCAGTTTTATGACCCTGTGTCAGGAGAGTCCAGCTTAGAAGCAGATAGCTATTTCCTTCTGGGATGTGTCTACAGTCATTCCAATCTGTAGTACAGCAGTTTACTGTCAGCAGGATGATAGGTGCTGTTGTAATTACTGTAGCCATGTCTGAGGCTGTGAGCTCGTTACTTGGGTGGTTGGAGGCCTCCAGGACAATGTTTGTCTGCGGGAGGCACAGAAGGCCCAACAAATCTACATGACCACGCCAACCAGTGGTGATTGAGCAGCAGAGGCCACGGTGGTTACCTGGAGCGATTCTTGCACTCTCGCTGTGACAGAGTGGTCATGCAGGGTGACCACCTGTTTTGAAAGTCCCTCCACTATAGACCTGGTGGCCTATATGCTATAGGCAAGGCCAGGGTGGCCTATAGGCATGGCCAGGGTGTGTAACCATGTACCTGGCACTGCCTGCTGGTTCTTAAGCTGCAAGTGCAACTCGTAGTCTCCTGCTGCTGCTGCTTGGGAGAGCTCAACAGCGGTATGAAAAGGCTCTCTCTCCAGATCAGCAGACTGCTGGGCACTTTGGTCTGAGGGGCTGTAATTTTGGGGTTGGTTGTTTATTTTCTAACCCAGAGGCATCAGGAAGGTCAGGCCCCCAGGGGCAGTCATTCAGCCAGGGCAGACATACCTCCTGCACAGCACAGTCAGCGCAGAGGGGACATGGGATATTCAGTGGTGCTCTGGACGGGGCTGCCCTGCAGGAAGGGCTCTGCTGGGAGAGGTGAGTGTGCATACAAGTCCCTGGTGTTCCTTGGCTTGACACCCTCGTTTCAGCAGCCTCGCTGCAGCTGCGGGTCTAGTCCTGGACCAGATGGGAAACTTGATGCAATACCCAGCAGAGAGAAAGGGAACAGCAGCAAGAACACATCTGCCGAGTCAGATAGCCTGCCCACAAAATCCTGCTTCCAACAGCTGTCCACACCAAGCTGCTAACTCCCAAGCCAGGTCCTGTTATCCCGATTTGCATTTTCCTTCTGTTTGCGATGAGAAGACAGCAGCCTGGGCGTAGCCTCTCTCCTGAGAGGCCGCCAGTCTGCTGCCAAGCTCTGGCTGTTCTCCTCACCCTGGGAGAGGAGACCCAGAGAAGGAGAAAACAATTGGCAGAGCCAACAGCATCCGTGTGAGATCACGGCACCTGCTAGAAGCACAGTCCCTCCAAATCCCTACGGAGGGGCCCCCTCCCAAATACTAACGGGCTCAACTGCTGCTGGGCCCAGGAGACACAGCTGTAGTGTTACAATCTTCTGGTTTAATTTCCAGGTATTAATTATTGTGGGGCAGTATTCCAATTTTAATAAAAGAAAAAAAAAATCCCTAGAAATATAATAGCCTGTGCTATTTTCCAGGGATTTTACTTAGGAGGAAATGAGTGTGAGGGGGAACAGAGGTGTGACAGTGAGTATGTCAATGGTACGAATATTTTTATATCTATTCTGTTTGCTTTTTATGTTCTTCCCCTCCATATCTTTGTTTTCTTGCTGAAACAATGACTGAGGAACAGGTGGGCAAAGCAGAGCTTCCGTGAACCGTTATCGGAGAGTAGGTGGGCAGGAGGGATCCCACGCTCGGTGACAGATGCCGAGCAACAGCAGCTCAGAGGGACTGCCAGCTGCGGAATGACAGGGTGCGGAGGTGGGGCGTGAGCATTAGCATGAAACCGAGCTGAAGGGAACAACACTCTGCAGAGGGGTAGAGAAGAAGGGAAAAAGCAAACAAAGCACATCGTAAAACATTGCCAGTAATAGAGTACGACTCCAGGTCACTTCCTCTTACTGGTCCGAATGTGTGTTCCAAGTTTAAATTTGTGCCTAATCCATCTTGGGAGTAAGTAAAAAAGTAGGAATGTTTCCCTCCACTCTCTGTGACTGATGTATGATGCGGTAGTGCGAAGAGCTCTGAATAGCAGCTGAAATCGCCAGTGTGGGGGTGTGAGCAGGTACGGGAGGAGCAGTTTGTGCTCCCCTGTTCCCTGGCTCTCTGGTGGCAAAGGGAGATTTGCCTGGACGGAACTGGATCCCTGAGCGGGCGACGGAGCAGGAGGCTGAAGGGTGACATGAGTATCATTTTCAGCCAGTTCATACACCGTTGTTCCTCAGGGGTCAGGAGAGTGTGATGCAGTTGGCTTCCCACTCCAGCCTCTGCTTTCTCCTGCAGCCTGTGTTGTCTCATGTCACAGGGCTCCTCATCCCCTTTTAGCTTTCCCGCTGTTCCCCTTGTACCTATTGCTAACAGCCTGTCGGGAGATGGATGTGCACAGCCAGCAGATCCCTGGGCAGGCAGATAACTTCCTGTGAGTGGGGAGAGGCAGGTGGCCAAGCCCAGGGCTGCCCCTCACCGCTGCTGAGCCAGGAGAGGATGTGTCGGGTCAGCTTATCCCACGGGGCTCGCCTGCTGCTTCCTCCTGGGCCCAGTTCTGTTGCAACCAAGCTTAGACCTGACGCACCTCCTGTTCTGGGCTTTCCCCCGCCTGTCCCATGACTAAACGTGGGGGCTGTAACCATTCCAGATGCTTGAGGCACCTACAGCAGCAGCAGGGCCAAGCGAGGAGGGAAGGGAAAGGCTGGGAACCGGGAGCGGGGCTGTTGGCCACCGTACCAGGCCAAGAACTCCGGCTCCGGGTTTTTGTTGCAGCTGCCTCGCGCGGGCTCCGGCGACCGGGCTCCGGCTCCTGGTTTTGCTTGCGGCCGCCGCGTGCTGGCG
>NW_010251992.1:26961-48161 GCF_000690775.1 Eurypyga helias | reverse complement strand
CAAGGGCACAAAACTGCCTCCTTCCTTAGTCGTCCTGTGCCGTGGTCGGGGGCGCTTGGCGACGGGGGGCTGGTCGCTGAAGCTCAAAGGGAGGCAATGGGGAGCGGAATGCGTTCGGACAGTGTTTGTGCGGTATGGAATCCGCCCTCTCCTCCTAAAACTCCTCTGCCAGTCACATCTTCTGCTTTATTTTCATAAATAACAAATTGTGGGCTTTCAGGAACTTGATAAACACAAAATAAGGTTCTGGGAATTTACAGGAATATTTCAGTGGCACATTCATTTAACGTTGCCTTTTGTGTGGCAACCCCAAGACATGACAAATGCCAGCTTCGTGTCTTTCACCCTTTTCTGGTATTTTGTTATGACCAGTTGGAAAAAAGAAAAAGCACTGCTAATTGTTACACAAGTCTTTACACAAGTTTAAAAAAGTAATTGTTACACAAGTCTTTAAACTTGTGACTCCCCACTGTGGAATAAAACCGCATTATGCTAAGGGTTTCAACCTCGCAAATTATTTCAAGTTTTTACTTCTTCAATAATTTATATGATGAGTTTTAACTGCAGAGGCTTGAAAGGTGTTTCTCATTACCATGCCTTGGTGTTTAAGAAAAAATTTTCTTGACAACATGCAAAAATCAAATTTTCCTATGTGTGTTTTCTGTATCCATGCACACCATCGTCTCTTCCCTGTATTTCACCCGTGTTTGGATCCTAGCCCAGTACTGTGGATACAAACACAGTTCAGCAAGCATATTCATGAGTATATGTAATTATGCACATGTAAAATTCTCCCAGTTTACAAGCGTAATCATCTTGGGTGGAATGTATCTTAAACAATTAACTGCTTACGTCCCAAATTGTTTTGAGGTTTGATTACTTCTTTTAATTCTTGGGAGTGGGGTGGTGTTCTGCAGGCAATGCTAGTGGTAACAAAGGGTCAGACAAAGGCGCTATGAGGTAGAGGATTATCACCGAAGGAAATGAGACTGCTTCTGTGAGCATGGGTGACAGGATCATCCTTTAATTTCTTGCATTTCAATACAATTAACAGGTCAACAATCAATTAACAGGAGGAATCTTCCTCTTTTTCCTTTAGATCCCTGTTTTGCTCCCATTGATTACCTGAGATGTTTTCCATGCACATGAAAAGCCTCATTTCAGCTAAACAGATCATTTTACTCTGATTCTGGAAAGTCAATAAGAAATCAAGTTGCATTTAAAGCATCTGTGCATTTTGTACAGAAATTTCTGAGGAGGTAACCTAATTGTCGGTCTCTGGTGACAGCCTTGTGTTGAGAACAGTGGGAGGCTGAGAGTGCAGATTGCAGAAATACTTGATGGAGTGCATTGCACTAAATCGTAGTGTGATTCTCTGTTAAATTCAATTTTTAATGCAGACACATCTTGAGGGGCTGCCGCTCTCTGCACGGTATCAACTCTCTTATTTTCTCTCCCTCATACTTGAATATTTTAGGTGTTTCACAAAGTGATTCTTCCTTCGAGGTGTATCAGCTTTAGAACATCTGAATAGGTTAATTTTGAACTTTGTCTAAACTCTGCAACCTTTCTCAGGACTGAGGCTGTCAATAGCCAGAAAATAAAAGCACATACATTCACTTAGTTTTCCAGGAAGTCTTTCAACGAGCTAAATGCTCTTAAGGGTGACCCCATAGAAGTCCAAGGCGTCTGCAGAATCCCTCAGACCCGGGCAGACTCTCCCCTGGGGAGCCAGCATGCTTTAACTGGCTCCCCATTGAAGCAGCTGTAAGAAGTGAATGCATAAGAAAGGAAGGTAATGAAAACTGACAAGTTGAAAAGAAATTGAGAGTTTAATCTGCAAAGTTGTGCTTGAGGGGGCTTCCATCATGATATTCCTATGGAGTCGCAAAAAGAGAAAAAAATTAAGAAACTGCAGAGTACGATGAACTTACATAATTTTTTCTGGCACCAGGCGGTATTTATTAATTTCTTTTCTGCTACTTTGCAGCACCTCTTTGCCTCTCAGAAAGAGAAAATGAAGTACACAAAACCCGGCAATCATAATGAGCGTGTGAAATGCTCACAGATTATTTATAAGCATGCAAGTTATGTAGTTGTTGGAGATTCTCTCCCTTCTGCTCCTGCTTGGTGATGAAGAATGGTATTTTAATAGGCAGATGGTAAAGACAATTACAGTTTGGGGCTCAGCTGGGAGTTACATCAGTTTATTGCAAATTATTAGTTGATAAATGCTTTTGTTTACAAGCAAAGTCTTAAGCAGCTTTGTAATCAGTTTATCAGCTGCAGCCTGAATTTTGACAGCTTGCCTTTGGGTATACAGTCACTTCTTTCCTGGCCGTTCAGAAATCATGCTGACCAGGCAGGCAGAATGGCAGCTCCTCTGCACCTGTATGATGCTCAGCAAACCGGTATTTCTTATTAAGCCTGTTTTGGAAGAAATCATCAAGTACAGAATCCTCTTTAATTGCTAATCCTTGTTAGTGTGTACAGCAAGAGTCTTAACTATTTGCTCATTCATAATCTTTTTTTATTTCAATTGTGACCACAAGGAGCTCAGTCTTGCTGTTACCATTACGGGATTTGCTTTCTGCTGTTAACAGTCTCTCTTATTAGATGAACTGAGTGGTAGGCTGGCAGGGGTTTAAAACGCTTGTTTACTTTGGATGTTGTGCATAGCTTGGAAGGTGGAAATGCTTCTGATCGTCCTGAGTTTCCAGTCCTTTTTACTTCCAGCTTCTACTTCAAAAGGCAGAACTATAATACCTGCTTTTAACACATCTGGAGGAAATCTGGCTGTATGTGGGGTTGTTTTTTTTTAAACAGGGGGTGATTTTTTAAAAATGGGGAGTGTGCATGGTGGTATTTAAAGAAAACCCCCTGGATTAACTGCTTATTATATTTTCTATGACATTTACATTTTAGAACATACTAAACATGCAAAACTACTTTTAATGCCTTTTGCTTAGTGTTTGTTTAGTGAGAGAGCCACTGATTCGTTACTGTCCTGTTTCCACTGCCGCCAGTGTAAAATGTTCTAGTGGCGTAAGCAGGAGCAAGATTTTTTTTTTTGAATCAAGGAGCTCTACTTCGCCTCCAGGGTTGTTACAGCTGAGGTAAACTGGTTCCCAGACTTCACCCTGTGAGCTGAACCTTAACGTGAGGAAAGGTCCAAGATAACCAGCAACAGCAACAACTGTTTTCTCAGGGTTACAGTGCACACAACTAAATGATCCAGCTGCTGGTCGGTATAAAAGGTGGCTTTTGTCACCCGCAGCCTCGAGCTTCTTCTGGAGCATGGTCCCTGTACTGAATAAGCAACCAGGTCTCATTGCCAATATTTTTTTTTTTAATTTGGTTTTGCCATTTTATAACTTCCCAATTTGTCCTTCTATTTAATGTGTTTATTTGCTTTACAAATACAACCCGTCAATCCAGCTCCCGCTATATAATCCTTCCTCCCGCTCAGGTACCTCTGCCATTCACTCTGAGTTTGCCCAGGGGCAAGAAGTGAGCCCTACTGTAGCAGGTGCAAGACAGCAGAAAATCCATTGATAAGATGTAGCATCCTCTGCTTTCTCTGCAGGAAAGAGGTGCCATTAAAGCATATCTATTGTCTCATTTAATCACCTCCTTTTTTTAAACACTCCAGTCTCACAAAATAACTCTGAAAAGACAATCCACAGGCATGATTGTGTTTGTAAGGCTACAAGGTCACCTTACAGCTGTGCTGTTAGGGAAGCAGGGATTGTAGGAATGTGTGTATCCAAAGCCCTGCTTCGGAGCAGTTGGTTTCAGGGGGCCGTTTACTCTGTCTCTAAAATCCCATGCATCCACAAAAGCTGGGGGAAGCAGTGGGGTCACCTGGGAATGTCTCCTGGGAAGCTCTTTGGAGAGTGCCCATTCACTGATCCTGTAAAAAGTAGAAGGGTAGATGAGTGCCGCGGCAAAAAAAGTCCTCGCTGCTTTGCAGGGGTGATGGGCGTGCAATGTGGGCAATGTCAGCAAGGGTTTGTCAGCATTTTTTCAAGCTGTTTATCATTTCCTTTCTGAAGGATTAGTAAATTCTGAAATAACACTCAAGTGAGACCCAATTCAAATGTAAAAAAGGTGTAACATTCAATTCAAAACAGGAACTTGGAAAGAAAAGGAAAAAAAAAGGAAGAAATGGCTAAACTTGTGAAAGAACTTCGATTTCCTTGTTTGAGTTTATGCTGAATGAAGGAACTATAACAGGTTTAGCATTTGTGGCAGGCTTTAATTTCAACCTCTGAGCAGCAGACTTAACTTCTTGTGATGTGGGAGGATATTACAGTTTTCAGCTTCATTCCGTACGTATTGCCACTTGTGCCAAACATTTAATAGTTTTACGCTGTGGACTGTCGTCCACCAGGAACTGATATCACCTAAGACTTTTCAGAGCCATCTAATAGAAAGATATGTATTCGCTCTGATTAGCCCAGGATTTGAACGAGGGTCCCAGAAGAGATATATAAGCCTCTTAAATGCATAGAACTTCTAAGGATACGGGTTTAACTGTCTCCCCCTGTGGTAAATAAGCTGTGACAGCTCTATCGAGGGGGGAAATGGCAAATAAAATTACCACATCATTGTCCTGTGAATATTTTCTGAGCACTAATCTATTTTGCCTCTTTACCTAATAGAACTCTGTTGAGTGTTATACCCGGACGTTTAATTGAGGGAAACAAATAGAAATCCTCAAACTAACAAAAAGCGGGCAGACGACAGTGGAAAAATGAAGAGGTCAAATCTAAATGTTTGTTATATTCCTTGCTCTTCAGAAATTGTGCTTCATTTGGGATTCGGGTGATCAAGCTTTTAGCTGTATCAGTTGGAGAGCTGCTGCAGTACAGATGGTGATGTTAGCAGTAGTACTGCAGCAAGGGAAAGACCCAGGTTTGGGAGTTCACTCCCCTAGGACTGGCAAGATCCTTTAATATTTTTATTTTTATCAGCTATTCAATGCTTGAAGGTTTTAACTATCAAATCATCTGTTCAGATAAAACCAGTGTCGGCTGTCAGCATATGACTAAGCTGAAGTCAAGCCCTAAGCTCAGGTTGACTCAGGTGCAGGAGTAAGAGCTATATTCTGAAAGAGTATTTTTCTTCCCTGTTTCTGGTCAGACATTTTATATCTCAAAATGCCGGGATTTTGAAGCTGCCTTCTTCAGTTGGCTAGCGCCTTCAAGGTGACCATTCTACTGTTGTTTTCTTCTGAAAAATATTGTTGTTGCAGTTCCTTTATTTTGCAGTGTTTCAGTGGGTTAAAAATGAGGCAGGCTCCGTATTTTACATGGAACGAAAAGGTAATAGTAAAAGTGGCAACTGAACTGGTTTCTCCACTGTATTGGTCTGATTTTGTAGAGTGTAATAGTTTTTACATTTTTTGCAGTCAGTACACTACAGAATATGCAGTAGTTTAGTTAAAATTAAAGGTCAGGTATCTTTTGGCAATCTTCTTTGATCAGTAAGCAAGGAAGAAAGATAGAAGATGTTAGGAAATCATGTCCCCAAGCTTAACGTGGCACTAGAACTTGTTTTCGTTTTGGTTTTTTTTGTGAGAGTTTGAGAAGCCTGAATTTGTAGGGGTGATTTTTGAGATACTTCACGAGGAGATGGCTGGAACCCCAGCATTAAAATACATGAATGGCAAAAATGCTGTGCCAGGTATATGTTTTGTATACGCATGTGAAAAATGCAAAGAATTGTTTAGCAACTGGAAAGACTGTTCACAAAATGCTTTTGATTTATTGCTGTATATACCACAGATCCCTATCACTTATTCTTACATTATTTTATTCAAAAACTTGTATGAACCATGAGTTAGCATGTTGTAGAATTCTGAAAAGGCATTAATCAACCTAAATAAACAAGTACATAGATGTATCTAACAACTATGAAGTAGTTAATAAATTTTTAGCAATTTTAGTATAGAAAAAAGGTCTAAAAGAGTAGTGCTTAATTATCTGGACTCCTCTGTGCTGGGCGCTCTTTTGATTGTATTAATGAAGCAGCTGGCCCATTGTTTCTCTTTAATTCCTCTATTGTTTTAAGAATATGTCACAGCTCTTTATTCTTTTATCAGGTGCTGTGCAGGAGGATCCACACAATACCTCGTATTCCTACTGTATTTGCCAATGCACAAAGAAACCTCCAAAGCATTTTTCAAAGAAGGGGCACACATAATTTATAAGTTCTGTTCCTTGTACCACTCTACTGTCAAAAATTTCAACAGTATTGGATTTGAATTAATTATAATTTTTTATTAAACAATGTGTCTACATATAGATATATGTACTTTGTTCATGCCAAAAATTAGAGATCTGCCCAGTAACTTCTGCCGCACTGAAACGGCATTCATTATGCTGAGTCGTCACAACCCCACGGGTGAGAAGCAGGAGGAACCCAAATATGAAGATCGCATCCTATTGTGATGTGCAAATTCTCCTTAAATGCTTAACCTGTGCAACAAAGGAGGGAAGATAATAAATTAACTCCATCCCCCATTGCCATTGCTAAAAAAGCATCATTTTTTACTATTTGGAATAGTTCATTGGGAGAGGAAGGTTTAATTCCGCTGGCGGTGCCTGGAAGTCGCTAAGAGTAACAGTCTGTTGTTTAAATAAATTCTGATAGTCTTTTGACCCTTCTTGCAAAAAGATGTGTGTACAGGAAATGGGCTATTATGTTGTTGCAGCAGCACAATCAAATCCAGTAAGCACAAATTTTACTACACAAAAGTAGTACTTCTGAATTAACTGGCACTGAAAATTGGTTTTAATGGAAATTGCCATTGATTTCTGAAATTTCTATTAAAGATATATGCCATTTCTGGGTCAAAAAACTAGACTCAAATTGTTCAGCAAAGAAAACTGACTAATACTTAAGACAGGAAAACTGAGATTGCCTTTGAATATATGTTTATATTGCTGATATGCTTCTTCATCTGTGAAAAAGATAGCTGTACTTCCTCCCACGGAACAGCTGGACTCAATGGAAGCATTTTTTAGCTACTTGCGTTCTTGCCACTTTTCCTAAAAGCAACGGTGTGAATCAAGAGGCTTTATAGTTCCATCCATTTTGAAGCTCTTTTCTCCCAGTGAACTTAACAGAGAAGTCTGTCCTTAAATATAATTTTTTTCAGGCTATGACCCCCATACTCCAAATGATCACTCCTTCAGGTCTACCCAAGAATAACTGGGGGAAAAAAAAAAAAGGTAGCTCACCACTGGAAGGCTTCCCTGGAAGGGGTGTAGGGTTCTGAGAATCAGCGGGTGATGGGCCACAGCTTTAGTTAAGTCTTCAGAGCAAATTGCTGATTCCAGGTAGGATAACAGAGGTTGCTTTGTTTTAAAAAAAATCCATGTGTAGAAGGAAAGAATGAAGGGCTGCTTAAAAAAAAAAAGGCAAGTTTTTCTTGTATTTTAGATGTCTGTCCCACATAAAATAAAGTTTTATATTAGCATGCATATCTATCACCACAGAACTCCTTATTCTGAATACAGAAGATAGAGTATTACTGCATCTAAATATGATTTAATTGGTTCAATTTACTATATATTTTTTATACTAAGTGTGGTTCCATATCTTGATGAGCCCAGATGTAGTTCCGCTTGTGGTTTACAGCATCCCATTGCTTGCATTTTATTATTTTTACAAAGCAAATGTCTATCAATCACAGAGATAAATTAGAAAAAACTGTGCACACATGACACATCGAGAAGATTTTTCCAGCATTCTATGTAATTATTAACCTGATTTTTGCCATTGAAAGAAGCCATGAATTACAGATAGCGTGGATGAAGTTAAATGCTTTTATATTAGATACATTTTGCTTATACAGTATTCTATAGGTATGGCCATACAATATAATTGAAGCTTTGTCAGCTCTGTAGCCTAGCAACAGATAATACTGTTAGGTTACTGAATTGCTCCTGGTTGACAAGTAGGGAGTATTTTTGTGTTTATCATGTTTGCTAATGATGGGATCCTTTCCAAAAGGCTTGTCTTAATCTTAATTAGAGTTTATCAGCAAAGGTCTGCATGACATTGTGCAGACACTGATTTCATAAATAATAAAAAGTGCAAGTGAAAAATTTGGCAGCAGAAAAAGATATTTAAGACCACTGATTCTTGTAAGAGCAGCATGAATTTCCAAAATGTAATCAAGTTTGAACTGTGACTCTATTCTTTATTATCGAAACTTGCAGTACACTCCACTGCAGTTTTGACAGCAATTATGAGTATGATTTATAAGCTTCCTGTTAGGAACCAGATCTGTTTGCACAAGAATCTTGATCATAAACATTACAAAGAACAGTAAGTCCACAGTTTTTCAGGGACATCAGTACCTTACTTTTTCCTTTGCATAGAAAGTTGGTTTCTTTGAGGTTTTTGGTTTGGTTTGGTTTGGTTTTTATTATTGAAGGGTGTTGGGTTTTTTTCAAGCAGCAAAAATGTTTGCAGTGAAAGATGCAGACAAAGAAGAGAATCCTGAAATAACCTTTCCATTTGGTGGAAACTCTGAAGGTATCAGAGAGCTGCTTCAGTGCCTCCTGTCATTTGATAAAGAATTCATGCCAATGCAATTGGAATGTAACTGGAGGAATTTTTTCCTCTAGTTTGCACAACGAGGTATTCTTTAACTTTCCCAACTTTCAGTGATTAAATGAGCATTTCTTATTCCTTTCAATATCAACTAGCAAAAGAGTTCAAATAAAACCCCAGTGTTTAGCGACCTTTTATTTTAATCTTCCATTTGACATGTATGTATTAGGTACCACATACATTTCTTTGCTTTAATGACAGATATAAACCAATATTTTGCAGGCTCAAGAAGCTTATTTTAAACTTCACAGAGTCAGAACTAGACTTGTAGAGAAAACAGCTTTCCAGTCTCACAAAGCTTTCTGGTATTTCAAAAACTTCCCTTCTGCACTGGAACAAGAGTAAGACTGTTCTTACCCCACCCTGTAAAACCAGTAACACCCTTTTGAGTATAAATGGATGACCAGTCTACTCACCACAGGTGAGGAGAGGGCCAAAATCATCAGTCTGCCATTGTCGTGCCTTCTAGCCAAATAGTATAACCACCACTTCATTTCTGAGGCACTTTAGTCACTCATCCCTATCGGAACATATCTGGAGGTTCTTTTCTCTTCTTCTTCTGACTGAGTCTCTCTTAGGACTGAGAGATTTGGCCTGGTAAAGCTTATCTAGAACCATTCCCCAGCTTCCTTGTAGCCCCCTTCAAGTACTGGAAGATGCTATAAGGTCTCCCCAAAGCCTTCTTTTCTCCAGACTGAACAAGCCAAATTTTCTCAGCCTTTCTTGACACAGGAGAAGTACTGCAGCCCTCTGATCATCTCTGGACTCACTCCAAATGGTCTATATCCGGTTTGTGGGAGGCAAGAACCTTTTTCCTGTTTTGTATGCACCACCTGTAAGGAAGCCCTGATCCCTGACAAGGGTGTCTAGACCTTCTAGACCTCCTAATTCATATAATAGTCATGACTGGAACTTCCAATTAAAGTTGGAAGCCTCTGCCAGCTTCTCTGCACTCCATTTTCCTGTCTGTGCAGAAGGCTCAGGAAGACTTCTTCCACTGGTTTCCCGCTGGGCATGAAGGCCAGCTTCACTGCATTAAGGGGAATGAAGTTGTTTGCATCTTCCAAAACAGCAGGTGTTACCTTACCCCATGCAACCAAGCACGGAAAGGGCAAGAGGGGACTACACTCTGTCCTGTCCCTATGGGTGAACGTTGTGGCAGAGGTGGTATTCTGCATTTCCAGGAGCTGTAGGGAGCATGACTCATTTGGGAGTTCATCTGGGAATTTAACTTCACACCGTATCATGTACGGATGAAAATATGGACATGTATGTCACTTAAATGCCTCAACTTCTATAGAGTGGGATGAAAGAAAACAAAGTAACAATATAAATCTTGACTCTGAATCCTGCTGGGCTGAAAGTTTATATTCAAATGCAGGAGCGGATTAAATACCTGTGTTTCCGGTTTCCTTTAATAAGCCAAGCTGGAGACTGCTGTGCTTCCAAAGCTGTTGCACATCCCACTCGGCTGAGCCTGACGTAGGTGTGACAGCCTCCAGGAGCTGGGTGGAGCAGGCAGCCCCGGTCACTGCCCGCCTCAGCTGTCCGAGTGTGATCTGCTGCCCAACGTGAGTCAACACCCTAAGGAGCTGTAACGCCAGGAGACTGAGTCAGCCTTCTAGCTGATCCAGACTGATTGCAGCTGGAGACCTAGTAATCAACTACACTTTCTTCTCTTCCCCCCAAGGGTATGGCGTGTCAAGATGTTTGCGGGGATAGAGAAAGTCACTTGGTTCTTCTGCAGTGATTAATTTTTTTTTATTTTCTTAAGGAATTCAGTGAATAATACAGTCTAGGAAGAGCTATTATTCTGTATTACAATATACTGAAACATGTTGGTTGATTACTACACTTTCTGTAGATAAATAAAGTAGAAGTGCATGTTAATAATGGAAACCTTGATCCTCCCAGAAAATGAGCTGTGTGGTGTGTGCAGTGAGAACCCAGTTTCAGGTTCTCAGATTACAGCGTGTGTATCACGTATTTTTATCTGTGAGACTAATTAAATATGCTTTAGGAATTTAGCCTGGTTCTCTTTTGGACAGATTTTACAGCAATTCAACTCTGAAGGCTTCTGTATGTTTATTCCTGACATATCAGGCAATAAGTCAGACTGTACTTCTCAAATGTTTGAATTCCTGCTTGGGCATTAGGATTCTGCATTTGTAGACATTTATGGCACTATCTTCACATTTCATCTTCTTACTCCTTAGAGGAAATTACTCAGATTTGCACCACTTAATGCTGTAATTTTGGAATGTAGTAAACCTTAGTATGCTCTGGTCCCATCACAGTAAATTGTTTGTAAACTTTGGAGCCACCAAAGGGTGAATACAAAGACGGTTTTCAGCTTTGAAACTTTTACACCACTTTGAGGTCTGGAAGCTTAGCATTATTTTTCCACTGAAACACATTGTCACGGATGCTGTTTTGTTTGCTCATCTTTGAAAGCTAATAGACTGGTTTAATTAATTGTCCAAGATTTCTCTAAAACAATGTCCTAATTCTTCCATTTAGCTGTGACATATCATACACTGTTGTTATCTCCTCTACCAGATTTTTGCAACAAGTTGTTTTAAAACTATAATCTCTTTGAGGGGAAAAAAATGAAGTGCAGTTGAAAAGGCAGTTATGCCGAAAGATAAACACAGCAATATTACTTATCAAAACGAGTACAGTTTTTGCTTGCCTAATGAATACAACATATAGCTTTTTCTATATATACAAAACCTGAGGGGGGAAAAAAAAAGGTTTATAACATATAAAGTATGCAACATTATTTCAGGCATAACTGTATTGGATATGTATCTAGGCCTGAGAGTGTAGATAACACAATATAAGTGCTTTGCCTGTCTAAACATGTTAAATAAATGAGCATTCACTATCGCATTCAAATACATTAGTAGATGTACTCGCATAGTTAATTTTCTTTTTAATGCACTACACGTGACATTTGCAGCACAGAGCTATAGTGTATCTTACTGCTTGATGGAAGTTATTCCACCTTCCCCCCCCCTTTTAAACAAACCTTTATTTGAATAAGCCTTTATGAAACAGATCTTTGGCATATCTTCTTTTCAGGAAGTTCAGTCAGTGTAAGCAGAGATAAAGCAGTCATGTTACGAAGAATATTACATAAGGGAAGATTTTTTCAGAGAAAGAGGGTGGCAAACATAAGGGAGAGGAAGAACGCCTTTAAGAGGAAATCTGATTTCTTTCTTGCAGCTGTTTGGCTTTATTATGCTATGATTTGGTATTCAAAACAAAAAAAACTTAAAGTTATAAAAAAATATACAGGAACTTTGGTGAAAAGCAATGATTAGAAAAGTGCCATATAAAATGTTTTCACCTATACCTTGATTTCCTAATGCTGGCCTTTTAGGGGACAAAATGAAAAATTAAAATGAACATTCATTCTGCAAATAATTAGGAGAAGTATCCCCAAACTGTTATTCTTACACACTGAAAATTCCTATGTTGGTAGAAGGAAGACAGTGAAAGTGAAAATTACTTGCCTTTTTACCTTGAACAAACCATCAAAACATAAAAAAGAGGGTGAAGATATGGCACTGATGTTTTATGTTCTGGAATCTGATACTGTCAATTAAATCTTACTGCTTTTTATGTTTCCTGTAGGAGGGCAGCTTTGGTGTACCACAACCAAGGCCATCTCAGAGGGTGAAGAGCTGATTGCCTTTGTTGTAGATTTTGACTCAAGGCTGCAAGCTGCTAGCCAGATGACTCTCACGGAAGGGATGTATCCTGCACGCCTGCTGGACTCAATACAACTGCTCCCGCAACAAGCTGCGATGGCATCTATTTTGCCTACGGCTATTGTGAACAGTAAGTGATGAATACTATTCTCTGGTGGTTTTTTAAAGCAGCAGTACTGTAAGGCACATATGAAGACCTAAGGCAGCCGTAGAGAATTCAAGACCACAGAAACCACATAGCTTAAAACCCACAGCTCAAAGCCTGCTTTTGTTCTCCCATCATCTCAGATGAGCTCACAGATATCAAAGCAGGAAGAAGAGCAGTCTGGCAGCTGGGCTCTGCAAGAGCCTCACCCAGAGCACCTGACCTGCCCTCCTGTGGAAGTTCTGTGATCTGCTCCCACAGGCCATCAGATCAGAAACTGTTAAAGTGGGTAAGATAGGCCTGTTAGATCACAAAGTCCAGCCTCTGCTGCTCAAGTAAGCTTCTGGTAATAATTCATGGTAGTCAATGCAAAGAAAGAACACATCTATTCAGTGGCTGTTTCAAAATGCAGTGGAGATCTTGCCTTATAGCAGCCCTGATTTATTGTAGCATCTCCACTCAATCTGGCTACCCAAGAATGTTTTAATGTCCTCTGGATATCAATCGACCCTATAATGGACAAAATACGTCACGTAATTAAGTGCTGTCCTTAGAGAAGAGGAACATGAGTACATGATAAGTCAGTTTCTGAAATGCGACAATTCAGCTTGAATTAAATTTCATTTCTTTAACTTTTTCTTATTATTGCTTTTTATATTTATACAACCCTAGTTGTATATAAATACACATCCTCCTTTCTAAGTACTTTTCAAATATTTCAGCTGTTACCATCATCCTTACCAGTCATCACTTAGACACATTGCACATCCTTAGATCTCAGCACTTTGTAATCCTGTCCCTTCAGATCCCATGTTGGAGCACTTCCCCATGCTTCCCATGGTTTGTAAGGATTGTAATTAAATATAATGAACTACTCAACACAGTATTTCAGGTGTCAATGCACATGTAGGCACATGATCTGACACTCAGGCACACATCAAATTACACTGTCTCTCAAACAGTCATACCATCTTCAAGCTCTTCAGACAGCACTAATTAAAATATCTGTGGTAACATATTTCACACTGCTGTTTTGTGTTGTTTTTATTAATCATAGAATGGTTTGGGTTGGAAGGCACCTTAAAGATCATCTAGTTCCAACTCCCGTGTTGCTCCAACACCTTCCACTACGTCAGGATGCTCAAAGCCCCATCCAACCTGGCCTTGAACACTTCCAGGGGTGGGGCATCCACAGCTTCTCTGGGCAACCTGTTCCAGTGCCTCACCACCCTCTCTGTGAAGCATTTCTTTCTGATATCCAATCTAAATAACTCTGCACCCCTTGTCCTGTCACTACAGGCCCTTGTAAAAAGTCCTCCCCAGCTTCCTTGTAGGCCCCTTCAGGTACTGGAAGACTTCAACAGGGTCTCCCCAGAGCCTTCTCTTCTCCAGGCTGAACAAGCCCAATTCTCTCAGCCTTTCTTGACACAGGAGAGGTGCTCCAGCCCTCTGAGCATCTTCATGGTCTCCTCCAGACTCACTCCAACAGGTCCTTCTGATGTTGAGGGTTCCACAGCTGGATGTAGTACTCCTGGTAGGGTCTCACACGAGCAGAGGACAGGACGAGAATCACCTCCCTCAACCTCTTGGCCACACTTCTCCTGATACAGCCCAGGATACGGTTGGCTTTCTGGGCTGCCAGCACACACTGCCGGCTCATGTCCAGCTTTTCACCCACCAGTACCCCCAAGTCCTTCTCCTCAGGGCTGCTCTCGATCCATTCTCCACCCAGCCTGTACTTGTGCTTGGGATTGCCCCAACCCAGGTGCAGGACCTTGCACTTGGCCTTGTTGAACTCCATGAGGGTGGCAGTGGCCCACCTCTCCAGCCTGGCCAGGTCCCTCTGGAATACATCCCTTCACTCCAGAGTGTCAACCGCACAACACCGCTTGGTGTCATCAGCAAACTTGCTGAGAGTGCACTCGGTCCATGTCACTGACAAAGGGGTTAAACAGCGCCTGTCCCAATAACAACCCCTGAGGAACGCTGCTCATTATGGGTCTCCACTCAGACATTGAGCCATTGACCACAATTCTTTGAGTGCAATCATCCAGCCAATTCCTTATCCACTGAATGGTTTAGCCATCAAATCCATGTCTCCAATTTAGAGACAAGGTTATCGTGTGGGACAGTGTCCAACACTTTACACATGTCCAGGTAAATTACATTGGTTGCTCTTCTTTTATCCACCAGTGCTATAACCCCGTCATAGAAGGCCACCGTATTTGTAAGGCACAATCTGCCCTTGGTGAGGCCATGTAGGTTGTCACAAATCACCTCCTTATTTTCCATACGCATAGTTTCCAGGAGGATCTGCTCCATGATATTGCTGGGCACAGGGGTGAGACTGGCCTTTAGTCCCCTGGGTCCTCCTTTTTTCCCTGTTTAAAAATGGAATTTATGTTTCCCTTTTTTCAGTCAGTGGGAATTTCACCAGACTGCCACAAATTCTCAAATGTGATGGATGTGGCTTAGCAAATTCATATGCCAGTTCACTCAGGACCTGTGGATGCATCTCATCAGGTCCCATGGACTTGTGCACCTTCAGGTTCATTAGATGGTCTGGAACATGATCTTCTCCTACAGTGGGTGGTTCTTCATTCTCCCAGTCCCTGCTTTGTCTTCTGCAACTTGGGTGCTGTGGCTTGAGCACTTGCCAGTGAGAACTGGGCATAAAGGTCGTTGAATACCTCGACCTTCTCCATATCCCAAATAACCAGGTATCCTGTTTCCTTCCAGAGAGGACGCACATTTTCCTTATCTTCCTTTTGTCACCTGTGTACCTATAGAAGCTTTTCTTGTTGCTCATTTACATCTCTGGCCAGATTTAATGCTGTGAGGGCTTCAGCTTTCCTAACCTGATGCCTGGCTGCTTGGGCAATTTCTCTGTATTCCTTACAGACTACCTGTCCTTGCTTCCACACTCTGTAGGTTTCCTCCTTGTGTGTGAGGTTGTCCAGGAGCTCTTTGTTTATACACACAGGCCTCCTGGTGTTTTTGCTTGACTCTTTGTTGGGATGCATTGCTCCTGAGGTTGGAGGAGGTGATCCTTGAATATTAACCTGCTTTTTTGGGCCCCTCTTCCCTTCATGCCTTCATTCCATGGTACTCTACCAAGCAGATCCCTGAAGAGGCCAAAGTCTGCTCTCCTGAAGTCCAGGATAGTGAGCTTGTGCACCCTCCTCGCTGCTCTAGGGATCTCGAACTCCAACATTTCATGGCCACTTCACATCCCCCACCAGCCCCTCCCTGTTGGTGAGAACAAGGTCCAGCATGGCACCTCTCCTCGTCAGTTCCTCTATCACTTGGAGAAGGAAGTTGTCATCAACACATTCCAGAAACCTCCTGGCTTGCTTATGCCCTTCTGTGTTGCCCCTCCAACAGATATCAAGGTGGTTGAAGTCCCCTATGAGGACCAGGACTTGTGAACATGAGGCTGCTTCTGCCTGTCTGTAGAGGGCCTTATACGCTTGGTCTTCCTGGTTGGGTGGCCTGTAGCAGACACCCACTATAATGTCACCTTTTTTTGCCCTTTCTTTAATCCTGACCCATATCTCAGTTGGTGCCTCATCCATCCCCAGCCTGAGCTCCATGCACTTCAGCTGGTCTCTGGCCTACAGAGCAACACCCCCTCCTTGTCTCCCCTGCCTGTCCTTCCTAAAGAGCCTGTATCCTTCCATTCCAATGCTTCAGTCATAGAAGCCATCCCACCACTTCTCCATGATGCCAGTAAAATTGTAGCCCCACAGGTATGTGCACATCTCTAACTCCTCATGTTTATTCTCCATGTGTTTGCACAGAGGCATTAAAGTAGGGCCCCTGATTAAGCTCACTTGCTGGATGGAGTGGCTGGAATTCCTTTTTGCTGCTCTTCAGGTGCTCTCCTGCTGACCTGTGATCCTTCTCCAGGCTCTGAGCAGCTATTCCTGGCACTGGCATCAAACTGGTAGGAGTGGGATAGATTGAGGTTCCTCCCCCCAGCAACTTTAGTTAGCCCTCTTCAACATCTTGACAAACCTTTTTTGTAATTGTTTATTTTCTGGGTAAGTAATCTTGATAGATACACATTTATTGTTAGCCTGTTTTAAAACATCAACCTTAAAATGTCTAAGTCCTCCAACTCCTCCCTTCCAGAGAGTGAGTTGGCAGCAACCTCAAGCCCTTTAGCTAAGTGGGCTCATTTTTACCCCAGCAGTGGGGCTGCTGTGAGCTGCCCTACCAGTTCATGGGACCAGCATTTAGCACCATACAGCACCTTTCCAAAAGAACCTGTCAGAAGCTCCTAAAATGGACCACCAAGTTACTACGGTTCGAGCAGACCAGAGTTTACAGGCACCACCTGCAAGGGAGCAACCAGGGATGGAGCTACCTCTCCTAAAGGGCAAAGACTCGTTCACAGCTCGTTTCAGCTGAGGTTGTGGTTCTGTTCAAAGCTACTGCAGGCCATGTCTGGGCTTTGGCAAAGTAGTCAGATTTCTACAGCATCAAATTTCTGGAACCACCTTTGCTGCCAGCACTGCCATTCGCAGAGCCCTGGAAAGCCACACTGATCATTGCTATTTCAAATAGCAATATTTTCAATTGCTATTTCATTGCAGCTCAAAATAACCTCTGTGCTCTTAACTCCTAGAGGTTGCTGAAGCAGCAAGTCTCACTGTCCAGAACTTTCCACCCTGGTTCTCACTCTGCCTCTGACCAGATGGGGCTGTTCCCACATTTCATTGCTGAGGTGATGAAACTCAGTTTCTTAGGTAAAGTCTTGAGGTAGATGTGAGTCTAGTAATACACTGAATGCACATCTAGATTTTTAATGAGGCTTCTCGTAATCACTCTTTCGCTAGACATCTGGAGAAAAAAAAAAATCTAGAAAAATTAAGTGTTGTAGGGATTTATTTTTAGTGTTTCTTACCATTTTCTATTTGAAAAATCAAAATTAGAGTATCACCTTTTGCTCATTCATCTTGAACTTGAATGTTTCATTTTCTGAATTAATCCATTGAAATATTTGGAAACGATCCATTGAAACAAATAGAAATATTTTGCTTTTAAAGAATTAAAACATAATTTCAGTGGCCTATCTATCTTGCATCACTTTAGGGGATTAATAGTTTCAGATCCTATCCCTGTACATTGTTCTCCCTGGAATTCCAACCTCTCACCGTGCAGAACTCCTTAAATGCATTTCCTCTGCAAGGCACGTAATTGGAGTCACGTCTTCGCCATGCATAACTGGAGCTACAGACTGTCCAGGCCATCAAGCCTATAGGAAATAAAGATGGCTGGAAGTCAAATTCATTAAGATAATCAGAAAGTTCAATTCTGTGACAGCATGCAGTCAAATGAATTCAAATAGGACATGTTGCCCATATCAAAATTTCCTATTACTGACTTTTGGAAACCTCAGCAGTTCAACTTTCTGAAACCATTTCAAGCCAAAAACAAATGCTGAAATGTCAGCTTTCACATGAGATGAACATTTCAAATGCTGCAAGCTATATCAATAATGTTTTAATAGTGGTATATACTGGAATACTAACTGCTCCATTAAATGTTTATGTCTTAAATTCATGTACAGCTATTCAGTGGCAAAGGGAAAAATAGTAACTGGTAGTGGTGAAAACATTTTATGCAAATTCATGAGCAGAAAAATAGATGAGCATTAGCCATGCAGTCAGAGATGCAACTAAGCAATGTAAATTCGGGATGAATTTGTAGATATTTAACAAATAAAAGACTCATCCATTTCAATGGGTTGGAGTCTCCAATTTTATTCACCCAAAGGAACTGGATAAGAGCAGTTGTTCTATACATATCAATATTTGAAATGAAACATAAATTGTCATGAATGATAATTAATTACATCATCAGCTACACATGCTGTATTTTCAGAGCAGCTGGCCATTCTTCAAGACTAGGCTAATCACAACCACTAGCAGGTTTTTGCATTCTGAAGTCAGTGGGAGTTTTGATGTTGACTGAAATGTGTTTTGATGTTGACTGAAATTGCCCGTTCTCTTATCCTGAGGTCAGCTGGCACAGTCTGGCTGTACTCCTAATTTTATCCTCTCTTAGTCTCAAAACCAGGCAAATGTCCAAACCTATTACAGGGCATGATCCTAGGCCTGTGGTAACTCCTGAACTGTGTGCAGGAATGGGGAAGGTGTTAATTAACATAATCCAAAAGTGTCAAAGGTTTGATTCTTGTGATTTACCATTTTAAACAAGGTGCTGCAGACAGGACGCTGTCACTTTTAACTTACTAGTGTAGATGTACCCTAAAGGGCTGGGTTTTCTTCCTTAGTCTTCCTGATTGGATGGAAGTTCAGCTTTCAGACGGATCAAACAGGTCTTTTGTCCTTCTGAGACAGATACACAACATGTACTGTGTATGTGTCCTTCTGCCAGGATATTAACAACCAAGTATCTATCTGCTTTGTGTAAATAGGCAGTATTCATTATTACTCTTCACATGAGTTAAGTGTAGCCTTCTCTACATGATCAAAATATCTACTCCCTCTGCTGCTGGGAAGCACTCTGTGCAACCTTTGCATTGTCTTCCCCTCAGCGAGGATGCTGACACTTTGGGATAGAAGACAATGAAAAAATGCATTATTCTTAGAAAATATTCCTTTTGCATAGTGAAAAGTGGAACAGCAACAATTTACTAAACACAAAAGGACAAAAGTACATTAGAAATTTTAACTTCTAATAGTAATAACAGGAACTCAGGAAATAAACTTGCTTCTTAGTATAATATTACATTCAACACTGTAGGATCTTAAGGAAGCATTATCTAGTCTGGCCTCCTGGATATCAGTGCAACAGGATTTTATAGTAATAACTGCATAAGCATTCCAAAAATATACGTTCTTCAGAACGATCTGCAATTAGCACTCAAAAGTTCCAGGCTCCAGTGGTGGAAAGACTTAGGCACACAGAAGCAAAAAGGACAATTGAAAGATGTCATCTGTTGAATAGTGATGTTTTGGAAACACAGCTTTGTTCTTGAATTACTACTGCATAGTCACCAAAAAAAAAAAAAAAAAATTAAGATAACTACATACCAAAAACTTCTAGCTGTTTTTTTGCATAAACTATTTTTAAATCTCCTTTTGAAAGAAACAATGGTCTCTCACATTCAGTCTCTCACCTGCAAGTGGCATTTTAATATACCCATGGCTCTATTTTCAGTATTTTGTTAAATAAGCATGCGTTTAATGGGGAAATGAGGGAAGTTAATCCAGCTATGTTAATTGGTTGGCACTGAGTGCACCGTGGCTAACCTGCACCTGGTTATATTTGCTTGTAGAGGACATATTCCCTTGCAAATCCTGTGGCATTTGGTATCGAAGTGAGCGGAACCTGCAGGCCCATCTCATGTACTACTGCAGTGGGAGGCAAAGAGAGGGTCCCCAGCTGTCGGAGGAGAATGAAGACAGTGCTCAGCAGATATCCAGTGTCTGCCCCTTTCCGCAGTGCACCAAAAGTTTTTCTAATGCAAGAGCTCTGGAAATGCACTTAAATTCTCACAGTGGTAAGTACCATGTATTTTCCTGCATCTTCTAGATTTAGCTATTTGAAGAATTATTCACTGTAGACATTCCACGGACCAATGTCTCTGCAAAACTATGCAAGCATTAGGTGTCGATACTACTGATGTCTACATTTTCTGACCTGTGTTCTACACCAAGCATCTCTTCCACGAAACCAGTGTCATTTCCCTTATGTACTAATCCTCATTTGAATGCTGTCTCTCTCTTAATGTGTAATACACACGCATAAAGGCAGCATTTGTTTACTGATGAAGGTGTACTCAGGAATCCAGACACAGACTAATGCTACTTGGTCTCTGTGAGATTCAGTCAGTTACTTCAGGATTCCATCCACTGCTGTCTTCAAGGCCAGGCTGGATGAGGCTTTGAGCAACCTGGTCTAGTGGAAGGTGTCCCTGCCCATGGCAGGGGGGTTGGAACTGGATGAGTCTGCTTGACTGCCTACTCTATTTGGATGTTCAGAGGAGAAACACACACCACCAGAGAGCCAATTCCTTCTGAAATTATAGAATCATAGAATGGGTTGGGTTGGAAGGGACCTTAAAGATCATCTAGTTCCAATCCAAGATCCAAATAAGATCTTGGAGTCCTGGAGTAGGCTTCTTAGGCAGGAGGCTTCAAGGAGCAGTGTCCAGAGTTCTCTATATATTCTTTGTCCATGTTGTTAAAGTTACAATACATGAATACACAGAAAGTGGGATTACAAAATTACTGAGATTAAAAATCTGGAACTCAGCAGGAGTTTTATCCCCCTTACTGAGAGTCTTTGAGTGTGCTGTTTGAATTAATTTTGAATTAGTTCTGGAAACACAAGTCACGCGTTTGTTGTGTAAAAGGCTTGCTTCAGCTCTTTCCATTTAGTGACATACCGTTGGCTTAGGTGTCGAGAAGATTTTCAGTCATGAGCTGAGTGGCCATATCTTCTTGCAGTCTAGAGATAAGTATTTGTATTCCTACTGAGAGTCTTTGAGTGTGCTGTTTGAATTAATTTTGAATTAGTTCTGGAAACACAAGTCACGCGTTTGTTGTGTAAAAGGCTTGCTTCAGCTCTTTCCATTTAGTGACATACCGTTGGCTTAGGTGTCGAGAAGATTTTCAGTCATGAGCTGAGTGGCCATATCTTCTTGCAGTCTAGAGATAAGTATTTGTATTCCTTGA
>NW_010251992.1:19972-26942 GCF_000690775.1 Eurypyga helias | reverse complement strand
CTGAATTTCCAGTAAGAATCTTTAGGTATTTCTTAGATCAGAGTCTAAAAGTCAGGCCTTCCCCTTCTTTTTAGTCATAAACCAGTCAATTCAATCATTTTTGCTCTCTTTCTGATCCTGTCAGTCTTTATTTTTCTGTACAGATTATCACAAGTTGTAGCAGCTTCTGCAGTAGGAATGAAACGTTCCTTTTCCAAATGCCCTGGAAGCTAGCCCTGTGTTTGCTTCAACTTCTGCTAACGATCACACTGGTGGATGTAGCAAACCCACACCACCGGATCATGGAGCCCCAACTGAAATGCAGAGCCCATAGAGACACTCCAGGGTGACTGTATCACATGTGGAAGCATATGAAACACCATCTCATAGCAGTGGAGGAGCTAAAGCTTGGTATACCCTCCTGGTGAAAAAGTGCCTGATGGGGAACAAACACTGATTAAAGTGCTGTGTGTTGCCTCCGCTCTCTTCGGCCTCTGAGGCCAAGAGTAGTTCAGATTAGATGTCATTCAAACTGAGGGAGTCACTGGTACTAGGAGAGAAGTGAGGACCTCCAGGTACACCACAATGACTTCCCACAAGCCTTACAGCTTTATAATGTCAAACTACCACAAACCTAGTTTACCAAACCAAGGCATTGTATACATGTGTGTGTGTTTCTTACACCTCCTGCTCCGTTCACCAACGCTACTCGTGAGTCCTTTCTGAATAGGCTAGTTCTGTTTCCTGTTCCCACACTACAGCCAACTCATGCAGGCAAGGAAATGAGCATCAGTGATGCTCAAAGTTCTACTTCTGTTCTGACTGTGGCTTTCAGTGACTCTGAGTTTGAGAGCTGTGCCTCAAGGTACATCATACCCTTGAGCCCCTTGACCTTGATGTGCTTTCGGTGCATTCAAAATTTTCAGTGATTTGATATGGGGAACATTATGGCTCCTTTAGTTGGAACTGTAATTTCTAAGACCTTCTCATTTAGAATAAGTCCAGGCTATTTTTATCCTTTCCCGTACTCTCCCTTCATCTCTGCTGAATGCATGAAGATACTAAGGCTCTCCAAACCAGAGCAGAAGTCTGGGAATATACTCTAAAAGTTGGAGGAAAGAAATTCTGAACCGATTCAAGTATTTCAGGGCGACTAATACCATCCTATCAGATAAAATTAGTTGTTCTCACTGGTTTTGTACCTTCCTTGCAACTGATTTTCCAGCATGCTTCATGAAGGGCAAAACAGTAACTTTATTTTGTATTTTACTTGTCTTTTCTGTAGGAGTGAAAATGGAAGAATTTCTCCCACCCGGTGCTAGTCTGAAGTGCACAGTTTGTACTTACACTGCAGACTCAGTGATTAACTTTCATCAGCACCTGTTCTCGCATCTTACTCAAGCTGCTTTTAGGTGCAATCACTGCCATTTTGGCTTCCAAACTCAGAGGGAGCTACTGCAGCACCAAGAGTTACATGTCTCTGGCAACAAGATTCAGAGAGAAAGTGACATTGAACACTCTCCAAGTGGAAACGAAGAAGGTTTACAGTCTGCAACGGACCTGTTGAGCAGAAATGATGTTCCCCAGAGCCAAAAGACCATGCAGACTAAAGATGCAAGTTCTGATACAGAGCTTGATAAATGTGAAAAAAAGGCTCCACTTTTCCTTCCAAACCAGAGGCCAGAAACACAACCTGCAACAAATAAGCAGAGTTTTTCATACACTAAAATAAAATCTGAACCATCCAGTCCAAGACTTGCTTCATCACCAGTTCAGCCTAATATTGGTCCTTCTTTCCCAATGGGACCTTTTCTTTCCCAGTTTGCTTTTCCCCAGGACATCACTGTGGTTCCTCAGGCTTCAGAGATATTAGCCAAAATGTCTGAACTGGTCCATCGAAGACTGAGGCATGGAAGTAGCAATTATCCTCCTGTAATTTACAGTCCATTGATGCCCAAAGGGGCTACGTGCTTTGAGTGCAACATAACATTCAATAATTTGGACAACTACTTGGTACACAAAAAGCATTACTGCAGCAGCCGATGGCAGCAGATGGCAAAGTCACCAGATTTTTCCAGTGTTCCAGAAAAAATGCCAGAAGCTGTAAGTCCCAGCAATGGTCAAAGCTCTATAAACATCCTGAATGCAGCTCCTCACACATCAGATCCAGAGAATCAACTTCTACAGACATCTTGCATAAACTCTTCCAATGTTTTAGATTTGATCGGTCCAAACAACAAAAGTAATGAGAAAGACTTTACTGCACAATCCAAGAAGTTGTCAACTGCAAGCAACGGTGATGAGAAGATAAATGGAAAACCTTCAGATGTGAAGAATCCCAGTGCTCCTTTGGTAGAGGGGGAGAGTGATCCCAACAAGACCACGTGTGAAGCTTGTAATATTACTTTCAGCAGACATGAAACGTACATGGTCCACAAGCAGTACTACTGTGCCACTCGCCACGATCCCCCACTGAAGAGGTCCGCTTCCAACAAAGTGCCTGCCATGCAGAGAACGATGCGTACCCGAAAGCGAAGGAAGATGTACGAGATGTGCCTGCCAGAGCAAGAGCAAAGGCCACCACTAGTTCAACAGCGATTTCTAGAAGTGGCTAATCTTGGCAATCCTTGTACATCTACTCAAGAGTCAACAGAGGGCCTTGGAGAATGTTACCATCCACGATGTGATATCTTTCCCGGAATAGTCTCGAAGCATCTGGAAACATCACTGTCTATTAACAAGTGCGTTCCAGTTTCAAAGTGTGATACTCCCCACTCCACTGTGTCTTGCTTGGAGATGGACGTGCCAATAGACCTCAGTAAAAAATGCTTGCCCCCGTCGGAGAGGACATCCACTTCTCCCAAAAGGCTGCTGGACTACCATGAGTGCACAGTATGCAAGATCAGTTTTAACAAGGTAGAGAACTACCTGGCTCACAAGCAGAATTTTTGCCCTGTCACTGCCCATCAGCGTAACGACCTGGGACAGCTCGACAGTAAGGTGTTTCAAAACCCAGAAAGTGAAAGAAACAGCCCGGATGTCAGTTACGAAAGAAGCATAATCAAATGTGAGAAAAATGGAAACTCGAAACAGTCCTCTCCTAATGGAAACTTATTTTCCACACACTTAGCAACACTTCAAGGACTAAAAGTCTTTAGTGAAGCAGCCCAGCTTATTGCTACAAAAGAAGAAAACAAACATTTGTTTCTTCCACAATGCCTTTACCCTGGAGCAATAAAGAAAGCTAAAGGAGCAGATCAGCTTTCTCCATATTATGGAATAAAGCCAAGTGATTACATTTCTGGTTCTCTCGTCATTCATAACACTGATTTAGATCAAAGCACAAATACAGAAGGTGAATCTCCTAAAGGCCAGGTGCCTTCCAATGGATGTGCTGTGCAGAAGAAAGAGTCTCTTCCGCTATTGCCGAAAAACCGAGGCATGGTAATAGTTAATGGGGGACTGAAACAGGAGGAAAGACCTGCCGCAAACCCACAACAGGAGAACATTTCGCAGAATCCTCTGCATGAAGATGGGCACAAGTCTCCTTCTTGGATCTCTGAGAATCCCTTAACTGCAAATGAAAATGTCTCTCCAACAATTCCTACAGCAGAGGAACAGTTGTCTAGTATAGCTAAAGGCGTGAATGGTTCTGCCCAGGCCCCAACCAGTGGAAAGTATTGCCGACTGTGTGACATCCAGTTCAACAACCTTTCAAACTTTATAACTCATAAGAAGTTTTATTGCTCGTCACATGCAGCAGAACATGTCAAATGAAACAGTCGGTCACCTTTGGTACCTGTGTTTAGCATATTGTTCCATACAGTCTAAAGAAAGCTGTTTGAATTACATCCGGACAATCAGGAGATTTCACTGTTGCTGAGTTGATGACTTAAAGGTGTAATTTCATTACAGTCCATTAGTAAAGTGTATTATTGGTGCCATTTTCAAAAATATTAATTTATTTTACCAGCAGTATTCATAGCTGTAGTTATGTTATTTTTTATTTAAAAACTTTATATTAAAGTCATTTGTAATGTTATTGTATAGTTATTGTGTAGCACATATGGTTTGCACTGTATAGTAGATTTTAAAGAAACTAGTCACAAACAATACAGAAAAGCATTTTAGAAATAGCTTCAAAAGCACTTGTGTATCCTGATTTTTTTTTCTTATATGCTGTTGCAGATATATGTATATGCTAAAATATAACTTGCAAAGAAGTTTCAACTATGCTGTAAAGTTCGCCTTAAAATTTAAATTTTTTGAACAATTGGGCTCAGTTTGCACTTTATATTTTAGCAGATACAATACCTTAGTCATTAGGCTTTGCATTTGTATGTAGCAGTATGTTTCTGTCCACTTTCTTAATCTGAAACGTACGTTAAATGAAGATGGCAATTTTTTTCTTGTATAGTACTTGTATTTTCTTTCGCCGATGCATCTCTGTCTCAATTTTTAAACCTTTGCTGTTAAATGCAATACTTTATAAAGAATGAACAAAATTACTGGAAGCAGTATTGTAAGTAATGAGGTCATATCAATCAGTTTTATCTTTTGAAAGGCACAGTCTAAAACAAAACCCTAAACTCAATGCTGCAATTATGAATCCAATTCATATATAAGATATATTTAAATATAAGAGTAGCAATACTGCAACTGGTGATCACAAAGATAATGTTCTACTTCTGATAGAAATAATTTCTCAACAAATGTTGTTACTATGCATGTATATGGATGGAATAAAATTCCAGATCATTGGAGATGTTTGGCAGTAATTTCTTTAAATTTGTGCTATTTTGTTTTTCAAGGAGGATTTAGAGCTCTCAAACTGTAAAGAAGCTCTTAGGAGCATGTTAACATTGCCCTCTCTTCAGTGGAAGCAGTGTTCAAAGAGAAAATGAGTACTCTGTCTTTGAGGGAGTCATTGCTGACAGGTCACTAACACAACCAAGTCTAAGACAACTTCAGTGAGCTAAAACTTCAAATGTGAAGGTCTGAAACCAGGAAGGCTGTTCCCACCATTGGTGCTAAGACATACTTCCTTGACAGTACTGCCAGATGTCAAAATCAGTGGAACACTGAGGTGGTCCAGTATGAAAAACAGTAACATTGGTTTAAATGGAACAGTAGCTTGCTCCACTAATTCAAAAGAGAAACAATATTCAATAATTTATGTTATATTAAAATCTGAAATAATGTACAATTAATACCCTTCTCTTGCAATTGTTCAGTCTCCTGTACACTTTTTCATGAAAAAGTTGATATTATCAAAGTGACCTATTGATGCATTTTTCATCCTAGAAATTCGAAAGCAAAGCCATGACCTGCATAGTCACATTAGCAGTTGTACTTCACTCAGTTCCTGTATCAGCTGAAGAAACAACGCAGAAGCAAATACAATGAAGGATGGTGTTTCAGCTGAGCAGCCAGTTGGTGTCCAGCCTAGGGGTCTGCAATACCACTGACTTTCAGCAACCCCACCCCTGTGGACTTTGGAACTGAATTGGTTCTTTTTTTATTTCTCAGTGTGGCTGAACCGGTACATGTGATCCAGTAGCAAAAGTAATAAACGCTTCCAAAACTATTGCTACTAACTCTGCTTGTTAGCTGGGCTTTAAATACAGAACAGGAGTGCTTAAATTTGTGATAATTCTCACACTCAACAAAGAGAACAGGTGTTTGATTAATTTCAGAAGGGACAAAATCGGTCCTAAGGTAAACACCTTGGGTGGTAAGGCTTGTGAAGGAGAAAAAGCATTACCAACACAGGGAGAATAAAGCAGACAAATCATCCTCATCAATTAAACACTTATTAGAAAATACCATATCTAAGACTCCACAATATTTGAGATCGATGGTGTATTTTGACCTTCTTGGTGACAAATGAAGATTATCCATCATACAAAATTGGTTTAAAGAACTAATTGATTACATCCAGATCAAAAAAAGCTAATTCTGAAGGATCTACATGCACAGATGAAAACTTTGAGGTGAAGTTGGTCAGAAAGCCACAGGTAGTGTAATTTACAATTGCTGAGCTCTACGGGTGTGTTTAGACTGTGAGAAGGTAAAGGAGAGTATCAGGGTTAAAGGGAGTAACTTGCTGGAAGGTGGTGCTGAAAGGGAAAAGCCTTATCAGAGAGCATTTCTGATCTGGAAATGCTGAGGGTACCTGATAGGTTGCAGAGGTAAATTGAAGCCTGCCATGCTGCATTATATCCTTCCCACTGTCTAGTCCAATTGCTTTCACACAACAACATGTACCTGGTAGCATTTTCTCTTTATAAATCACCAATTTGTTTGACCAGTCCCATTTTTACACGTTCAAAACAAGCGCAACCTGTACGGAGTTACTCCGTTTCGTACACATTTTACTCACTTCACTGGACCACCTGGCATCTCTGCCATGCTGACATGTGCTAAACCCCAAAGTTACACCACCACGCTCTCTGAACCTGGAACTTTACACTAGCTGGGTGAGTAGCAGATATGGATGATGTACAGTTGATTTCTTATACATGTGTTAAATATAGAAAGCATTTAATGAAGATAGGTGCTCAAATAGCTGGCCTCAGGAACCATGTTTTCCAAAACTTTACCCACTGTTTTCCATGTATTACTTTCTTTAGTGCACCCATTTTTTAATTCACTCATTTGAAATAAGAACATAAGCAATTTCATCCAGCCAGAAATCTCCCTCCTGTCTCTTAAACCAGTTTGCACAATACTGGCCTAATCCCACCTGGGGGCTTTAAGCCTGTCTATGTTTAAGTCATAAGTATTGTCTACAGGAATAAACTACTTAAACCTGTTTCCTGACCACCTGATTATTGTATTCTCTTCAGGTTATACCTGTGCATTTGCTCGAGGTGATAATAGGACAGGTAAACCGCCCATTGCTAAAAACTCCTCTTTAACATAGACTCGTCCCTAGTTCTGCTTTTGCACTTTTTAGGTTTATTAATTATTTATCAAATCACCTATGCAA
>NW_010251992.1:0-19951 GCF_000690775.1 Eurypyga helias | reverse complement strand
GCAGGAAGCAGAGCACCTCAGTGGAATGGTTTGGATCCGCTAATCCCTGTCAGCTGGAGTCAGTGAATAAGTCTTTGGGGCTATCGAGTGGAGATGAATAGCTCAACAAAAGGCATTGAAATGGGTTTATGATACAAAATGTAAAATTGCTCCACATGAAGGCCTAATATTTAGAAGAGCCAATTCCTGCCTGACTCCCCATGTACTGATTGCCTGGTGGGTTTTGCCTTCAACCTCTTGGCTTTTTAAGGAAAATCTCCATATTCACAAAAGATCCCATCGGCATGCAGTGCTCAGAACTGATGTTGTGTGGTCTCCTCCCTGTCTGCCTCATTTTCTTGTATCCTAAAATGATGGCTTTGAAGGGCTGCTGTGCATCGCCATTCGTATCACCCTTTTCACACGTTTGTTACGCACTCTCACGTCGCCATCTGATTTTTTTACGTGGTGGTGGTTTGTTGTGTTGTAACATGAAATCAGGCGGACATGCCTAATGCAGGCAGTAGAGGGTATTGCTACAGGCTGCGATCTGCTTGGCTTGAGTTGCCTGTAGTAACGTTAGGGTTCTGGTGACGTTTTCTCATTGCTACAAACAATCCTAAAGCTACATCAATGATATTTGCTGTGGATCCACGATGCGCTCTAACTATGGGCTGCATTTCTTGTCTGGCTCCGGCCCCAGGAATGGAGTAGTCCCATCCCAAACACAATCTGAGAGGATGTGTAAGCTGATTGCTCCCTTCTACAATAAACACTGAGAAATGTGGAAGGAAAGAAAATAACAACTAATAAAAAAATGTAAAAATTACAAAATTAAATTAAAGCCAGGACCATCATCAAGGTGAGGTGGAGGTGGGCTAATTCGTTTTTCTGGATGCACATAAGCTGTGAATGAGAATCCACTCTGAGGAGGTGAAGCTGAGGTGGAGCTCTGAACAGCCTGGAAAACCTGGCTTAAAATTCCTCACTGGGGGCAAAAAAGATAAGGAAAAAGGGTCTCAGCACTTTGTTAATCTGGAGCGTGCAGTACGGGTACGCTGATAGCTGCAGAAGGCAGCAGTTACACAGCGTCAGCAGTACAAAAACACTGCGCATCCCGGGGGGCCTGTGGAGAGCGGCTAAAGGACTGGTGAGACAAAACTCTTGGAAGATCACTCCCAAATGCTGAATACTGCCAGTGCCAGGATTCTGGCTCCCAGTGGTCTCCTTTTCCCCGGGGCTGACAATGAGGAAGAGAACCGCAGCTCCTAGCCTGCGAGCGTGCCTGGTCCTCTCGCCTGGAGTTTTCCATGTAGGTCTCTGACAGTGCTTCCAATCCAGACCCCTCTGAGACCCCACAGGGCCACAGCAAAATGATCTGAAATAATACCGGTGGCATTTGTGTAGGGAGTGAAGCAGAGCACGGGGCAGGGGTGTGGGCAGGAAACCTGCACTCTCAAAGCTTCTTCATAGTATGGAGGCACGAGGTGAATGAATTGTGACTGGAAGTGTGAGACGAGCTTTTGTGCTGTTGGTGAACAGGAAACCGTAATTCTGACTATTTCAACTTCGAAATACATGTTTTTCTTACTGTATGCACAGACACACATGTATGTTATGTATAAAACATACATAGGCATCAGCACATCCAAAAGAGGAAAAGAACCTAAACTAAATTACCAAGTTAGATGAAGTAGCTGAATGAGGTGATCAGACAAATTCTTTGTTGCAACAGTAATAGCCAGACCCTTTAATCCTTATTGTGTGAGTAACTGGTACCTTTTAGTGCATGAAGGGTGATGATACATTCATTCACTTCCAAATTTAAATGTCTGAGAGAGCATATCCCTCCCACTTCTGCTGTCAGCTGCTTTGCACAGGTCCCAGGCCAAGGTTCTTGCACCCACCTACCAATTCCAGTGCCAGCCTAGCTGGGTTGCTAATAGTCTTGTTTTGTTTTCTGCTGGGTTTTTTTTAGTTGTTTAATTCTTGAATCAAGGTGCCTGATTCAGGGTGAAAGGAGCTACCTGAGCTAGTGTATGGGAGGGGGGTGTAGTCCCTACAAGCAAGGTGGTGAGAGGCAGCTGCAGGGCAGTGTGAGAGTGAGCCCACAGAGAGCACCAGTCCCTTCACACGATCCCTTACACACCCCAGCCTGCCTGGAACCTTTCACAGCACAACTAATAATAAACACAATAGCTCACATACCACTCAGTGTTGTCTGCAGGTGCTTATGGCTATGAATAACAGTTGTTCCTTTCAAACTTTTTGGATAATCTGCTGAATAAGAAGAAAAGCCACAGCTGTATCCCACAGAAATGGATAAGGCTGGAAGCACCTTCAGAAGTAGTTTTCATTTCAACTTTCCCCATTCTAGGTCTTCTTACTGAAACTGTAAAGCCACATTCATATGATCCTTTCAGAACCGCCAGCATTGCTACTGTTTCAAAGTCTATCTCTTACCAAACCAGTTTCCTCATCAATTATTCACATTCACCAATAATTTCCTTATTTGTAAGAAGAGAAATTTCTGCATGCCAGAAGTTCCCTTCTGTGACTCTGACCGGCTGATACAGAGCAGGCTGTAGAAAACCATATTCCTGAATGTGCATTTTGCCAAAAACAGCACTGCCACTCCAAGTCCTGTTTGTAGCGTGAGCCTCGAGGGTGGTACGTGGAGAAGCTGAGATGTGAAAGGGTGATACCACTTGGAGTCTATGTAACCCTACAATAGTGCCCCTGCATGGCTGGTTCATTCAGTCACCTGGGAGGATTCACCTTCCATTCATTTGCTCTCCCTTTTTGAGCAAACGTTGTTAAACCCCTTGCAACTAAGGCTTGAGTCTTGAGGGGTATGGGGAAAATACCAGTGGGCTGATGATGTTGGTGTTTGGCTTGAGGGAGAACAGACTGCCGCTTTGATGCTTCGACATTTTTCATCTCGTGCTAATTCTGATGCAACTACCCTCAAGAGATACGTTTATGGAATCTAATGAAAGACCTGTAGGTTCAAAGACTGATCAAGGAAGAAAATTGTTTTAGAGAGAAGCCGTCTCAGCCTGTGATTGAAGTTCCTATATTAGGGTAAGTATCCAAAGGGAAGGGAACATATTGGTTTAGTGCCATAAGTTTTCAAAGCGGAATAGAAAAGGAACCCCTGCAAATGATGTCTTTCAACAAGTATGAAGAATTGAAAAAAACCTCTGTTTAGATGGATAACCTTTGTACTCATTTCTAGACCAAAGGAAGGAAACTACAGCTGTAATTTAGGGAAGATTAATCTGAAACTCCTTCCCCTCCCACTTCCTTAAAGCCCAAAGCACGGCTCACAAGAGGGCAGCGTACCCAGCAGAAGCATGCCGCAGGGTGCTGGGATGCAGCCACGGGTGACAAGGGTGACCCTGCATGCACTTGCCACACCTGCTTTGCCACATTATTGGTCTGGCAGGTCTCTCGTGGCTCAACCGAGTGAATAAGGTCCCCTGCCGTGCCCAGGACCTGCCTGGACCTGGGGCAGCTGCTCTGGCAGCTGCTCATTGGCACTCGGCCGCTGCAGGAACGGGGCTGTTCTCTGTTGGAGCAGAGCTGGGTGGAAGAGGCACAAGCTTTCCAAGTATATCCACAAGGATAGGAACACGTACTGCCGGCCAGCTGACGCTGCACAGCTTGCTCTCACGAGCTAACTTGCTTATTTGGTTTATGAGAAACACAGGACTGATTTTAAAGGATTAAGCATCTAAAAGGCAAAGAGCTGCTTATTGGGAGGTGCAAAAGTAAGAGCAGTATTTATGTATTTAGGAGATTTTAAAAATAGCGCTTTTTTTTCCTTGTTGCTTTTCAAATTATGCCTCAAATACATATGGAAATATAGCAGTGAGAGATTCCTCTTTCTGCTGCTGCATAAACATGGTTTGATTTTTGGTGTTTGGGTCTTGTTGAAGGAGAAGAGACACCTACAAGGGAAGAAGGATAGCTTAGCCCAAGAACTGCTGAGGGAAAAGGGATTTACCAATGGCATGCCTAATCTCCTGGGTCTTCCTTTTTCAAACCTCTGCCTCTCAGCCTGGACATCTGTCCACACCCTAAATGGTACCAGACTATGCAATCTGCCACCACTGGAGACATGGAGGCAGTGTCTCTCCTCTTGAAAATGCAGTTTATGTGCAGGCACTTGTTTCTCATCTCCTCCCATTAAGTCCCTTTGTTAGAGCTCTTATATCCCTCCCCATATCTTGAAACTTGCTCCTCTCTTGAAGTGCTAGGCACCATACCCAAACCTGTAGTCGGTTGTCTGCTTTTGCTTAGGGAGATTTCCTTGTAGAGGAACTCCATGAAAGGATGTGTTGGCCACACACTTTGAATGACACCACTGATAATTTTGATGCCCACTGTTTATCTAATCAGCTAGTACCCATCCACAAAGGGGGGCTGGATTCATTGTTCCCCTCAGCAGCTGAGGTCTGGCCAGCTCTTCGCACTCTCAGGACAATCCCAAGCCATACATGAGGGCAGCTACGGGGATGGCGAGAAGTCGGCATTTACTCCCTCTCCCCTCCCACCTGTGCTCCTCTGCAGAACAGAGACAGAGTCATCGGACCACAAAGAGAGAAGGGGACAGAGGGACTTTACGGGTTATAACATGGGGGAAGGGATTTGGGGATTCTGTCCTCATGGTGACCTCTATGTTTTTACATTAAGCATTGGGAAAATGTTGGTGTATCTGCAACTGAGGCTTATCTACGGTGTTAAAAAACTTAATGTGCAGTATGCTTTTGTAAATTATTTCAGAAAAACCTTTCCTTTTATGAGAAGTGTCTGTTCTTCATAGTTAATTTTTATATTGGGTAAAAAAAAGTTTTCAATGTTTGCAGTTGTTTTTAATATGTTAGTGTACTATAATGCTACTGAAATTTGTAGTCTCACTAAAATACATTTAAAGCTTACATACAATTTATGGAAGTATATGTTATGTAAGAGATGTTGAGGTGATTTCACTTATTTGAACTTTGATTTGTTAGAGGGTGCCAGTGTCAGTTTGTGACAGCCACTTCACAGAAGAAACTGTCTCTGCTCTGCAGGAGCCTTCCTCTCCAATAATATTACGTGTTTCTTTTTCTTCAAACATAAAAATATATCACAGTTTATGCCTGCTATATTAAATTTGATAATGATATTCACAATACCAACATAATATTTATATATTCAGCTTGCAGATATCTATTATACCTTCCTGATATGAAACTGCTGTGTACACTTGCCAGCCAAGTAGTATGGTGAACTGATAGTACTAGGTTTTGCATTTGCTTTAAGATCACAACAAACACAATTAATACCAATAACCAGCCAAGTTAAAGTAGGATTCATTCCTAGGTGATAAAAATGCCAGTTTTCTTTCCCAAGCAACAAATTTCAAACCTTTTTTATCACCAGATAAGATTAAAAAGAAAAATGAAGTGTTGTATAACTTTGTCCAGTGACACTTATGAGCCATTACTCTGGGCTCTGGAAAATCCCACTGTGGATGCATCACCAGTGCGGAGAAGCTCAGTTCAAGCACCTTCTATCGATGTTCAGAACCAGCAGTGAAGTGAGAGATGTGATGCTAGCTCAGATAAAAATAAATTACTAGTTTCATTACAGTAAACAGTTTGATGCAAAATGCAGCATTCTGAAAACATGAATTACCCTGCTATCTAAAGTTCTTTTATAGACAGAGATGAGGTAAAGTTAGTACTCTGCTGAGTATCAAACCTCTTCTCTCTGCAGGATTACCCACTGCTGCTAACAAATCACCCATAAAAATGCAGGTCAGGCATTTGGAACCTACATCTAATACTAACAAAACTCCCATTGAAATGAATTATGGAATTGCTCACTCCAGTTACAGTGTCTAGGAGTAGATAAAAGAGAATATGTCTTTGTGACCTCTACACAGGTTCTGCTGCATTTATATACTATACAAACAGCTTCTTTTGTATGTGATACCACTGGCTGCAGAGTAGGAGTGGCTAGCTTCTCAAAATTAGAGGGGTAGAGCCGTGTCCTGACAGAGGTAATGTCACAGAATGGCTGAGGCTGGCAGACACCTTTGGAGATCACCTAGTCCAACCCCCTGGTGCAAGCAGGGTTAGCTATGACAGCTTGCTTAGGGGTGTGTCCATTTGGGTTTGTAATATCTCCCAGGACTGAGACTCCACAGCCTCTCTTAAGCCTGCCTGACCTGTAGTTCCCTGGATCTTCTTTCATGCCTTCTTGAAGATACTAATGACATTTGCTTTCTCGGTACTCAGCAATCTCCCCTGATCTCTATGGCTTTCATAGTTAATTGAGAACGGACTCGCAATGATGCCCAGCCAGCTCCCTCAGCAGCCATGGGTGCATCCCATTCGGTCACGTGGACTTACGTATGTCCAGTTTGTTTTAGTGTTCCCTGACCAGATCCTTGTCCACCAAAGGCAAGTCTTCCTTGCTTCAGACTTACCCTCTGGTCTCAGGGGCCTGCAATTGCTCACTTATCAGTAAAGATGGAGATGAAGAAGGAATTGAAATTTAATTGCATTGAAACCTCTGCCTTTTTCACAGCCTTCATCACCAGGGTCATTGTCATCTGCTCTATTCAGCAGCTGGCCCACAGTTTCCTCATCTTTGCTGCTGATAGTCCTGCAGAAGCCCTGCTTGTTGCCCTTCACAGCCCTCACCATATTCCACAAATGATCTGGCAATGTGCATTTGCAGCCCAGAAAGCCAGTTGTGTCCTGAGCAACGTAAAAAGGAGCATGGCCAGTGGTTTGAGGGAGGCGATTCTCCCCCTCTTCTCCTCTCTCATGAGACCCCACCTGGAATACTGTATCCAGCTCTGGGGTCCCCAGTACAAGAAAGACATGGACCTGTTAGAGCAGGTTAGGAGGGCCATGAAGATGCTCAGAGGGCTGGAGCACCTCTTCTGTGAAGACAGGCTGAGAGAGTTGACATCGTTCAGCCTGGAGAAGAGAAGGCTTTGGGGAGACCTTACTGGGGCCTTTCAATATCTAAAAGGGGCTTATAAGGAAGATTGAAATAGACTTTCCTGGCCTGGGGGTGTTGTTAAGACTTTGGGCTGGGTTGACAGCTGGGTCATTAGCTCTTTTGTTAGCTCTTGGTGCAGTTGTTAGTGGTGGGGCTGGTTTGTTTTGTTAGTGGGTTGGGGAGTCAGCTGGTTTTCTCCCTGCTTTCAGCATCTCAGACTCATCATTGCTCAGGACCTGGCTGTGTGTTGGTCAGTGGGTGGTGACCAATTGTATCATATGTTCTATTTTCTATTATTTTAATTGCTTATTAGTATATCATATCACTATATTTTTGTTTATATTATTAAATAGTTCTTAACTCTATGGACTTTCCTTGTCTTTTCCTCTGACTCTCCTCCTGCACTGGGGGAGGAAGGGGGAGGTGAGCAAGTGACTCTGTAGTACTTAATTGCTAGATAAGGTTAAACCAGGACAATGTCACCTCCCTGGAAGTATTCAAAATCAGGTTGGATGGGGCTTTGAGCAACCTGGTCTAGTGGAAGGTGTCCCTGCCCACGTCAGGGGAGTTGGAACTAGATGGTCTTTAAAGGTCCCTTCCAACCCAAACCATTTTATGATTTTATCATTCTATGAAATCCAGAATGACTTTGTCTTTCAGCTTATAAAATTACCTACATTTCACTTCTATTTTGCATGTCTTCCTGCTCTTGGACATCTTCATAGGCTATCTGTTGTCCATCTGGACTGTGCTGTCAGTTACAGCAGTGGAAATCCAGAACAGTTTTGTCAGAGATCAGCAATGTTTTCTGGACTATCAGCAGCATAACTGAAAGCAGAAGCAGGCCTAGGTGGTGTGTGTGTGTATTAATTGTTTGGGAGCCACCAAAATTGCTGTGGCATGAAAAATGTTCTTTAAAGGTAATGAGATCCAGACCTAAAGTCTAGTTTCCTGTAGGGTCTGCCATACCCTGTCTGTCCGTAAACTAAGTCTATTTTCACTTTCTTCCAGTCTTCTTAGTAACACCACCTTTTTCTCCCCATTTTTTCCTTTCCTTCTTCCCCCTTTTCACTTTATCTCTTCACCCTATTTTTGATCTCCCACTTACTTTCAGTCAGACCTCATATCCTATTATATCCAGTCCCTAAGGAAACAAAGGGAAAGATAACAAATCCCTAGGAAAGTAAAAGCAAGGTTCACCTGAGGTTACCCCAATCGTCATGGGCATGGACTCTAAGGTTACCTCCAACCTCACTTGAACTGAATTCCTGTGTTAACTGTAAAAAGTGGGAGAAGTCCCAGTGAAGCAGGTTCTAACTCTGTTTTGTAAACTAGCTATTCATCTCTGTGCTGTATCTCTCCAGTGCCCAGTTTCAGATAGGCTGAAAATGTGTATGTAAGAAAAATACAAAGTAATTTGCAGTGAGGTAAGCAAAACTTTCAGATCTGAACATTGCTAAACTTGGAAAAGTTTGAATTTAAATTCAGACTAGGACCTCAGCCTATTTTGTCACGATATCCCAAGCCCCATCTGACAAAATATAGAAGTGCTTTTTGGGAGAAGGGCAGTTTTGTCTCTGAATGCTCAGTGAGGATTAAGTGATTCTTCTCCAAGTGCCTTGTTGATATTCATTCAGACTCATCAATGAATTGGTTTGCCTTTTTTTTTTCTCCCACCTGCCATCAAAAAGTAAATATCAATTTACACTAAACAGAGTTGTGCCCACCTAATAGGAATACAGCAAAACCAAAACCAGCCTAGCCAGCACACAAATCACCAGGAATAAAATGAAGTTTTGTCCATCCACATTAATATTACAAATGAATGAATATAGATCGAGTAATATTTCACTGAAAGTAGATGCAGTAAGTAGTCATACTGTTCTCCATTTAGCATTAATCAGACTGGATTCTCCTTTCAACTTCCCCATAAGGAAGTAATTTATAGTAAATTATAACTGGAGTTACTCCTCATTTTTCCAAGACTACTGGGAACAGAATACGTCCCAGAAACTGCAGTTACCTTGTCTAAATCACACCTCATATCACGACATCTTCATAAGGACTTAATTATTAAGATAATTTAAAAAAAATTAAACAGCTTTTTTTTACATTCATTATGGGTCAAGCTCAGCTGCTGTCACATGTACATCTATTTTTTGGAATAAATAATCTACAACATGTTGAAAGGCCTATTACTCACAGAATTCTTTCCACTAAAGGAGTCACATCATTCTCTCACTCCTTCCTTCTCTGAAGTGGATATGATATTTGAAAATCCAATCCAGACAACAGTTAGTGTCTTCTACCAAGAGGATGACTTTGTTGAGTCTAAGAAGGGCATGACCAGTGTATGTTCTACATGATTAAATTTTTCCCTGGGCTGTTGTCAGTGGAGGTGCAGGGTTATCCACAGCAAAGTGACAGTGTGTGTGCCTGTGGGACTTGACACTAGTACTGACATACAGGACAGCACTTTTCATGGTGTATCTTAAAAATTCACTGTTTGTGGACCAATGTGAATATACAGAAACTTATCTCAGTGTCTGCTCATGACTGTTTTCCCAACTGGTTACGTCCTCTCCATCCTTTGTTTTCTCTCTTAGAAAAGCAGAGAACAGACACAGGTAAATGACATCCTCTACCATTGCATCAACATAGAATCACAGAATGTTTTGGGTTGGAAGGGACCTTAAAGACCATCTAGTTCCAACCCCCCTGCCATGGGCAGGGACACCTTCCACTAGACCAGGTTGCTCAAAGCCTCATCCAGCCTGGCCTTGAACACTTCCAGGGATGGGGCATCCACAGCTTCTCTGGGCAACCTGTTTCAGGGCCTCACCATCCTCTCTATGAAGAACTTCTTCCTGATGTCCAATCTACATCTACCCGCTTTCAATTTAAACCCATTACCCCTTGTTCTGTCACTACAGGCCCTCATAAAAAAGCCCCCTCCAGCTTTCTTGTCAGCCCCTTCAGGTACCAGAAGGTCTTCCCGGAGCCAACATTAACACAGACTGTGACTTCCAACGGTTTAAATCCCCCTCAGACAATACAAGATCTGCCCCTTTATATGTCTTCTGAGAGCAACTGCTGATGGCAAAGATAACATAAAAGGCTTCCTCAGGTTTCAAGACCATTGTCTTCAAAGTCTGAAGGATGGACAAACTGGGTTTTAAACATCCATAATTGTGCTTTAGAAAAATACGGAACAGTTTTCTAGTTTAATAGGTATGTGAACATACATGTAAAATGTTTGTCAGCTGCTGGTCTCTGGTTCTCTGGCGGCACCGTTGGAAATGATCTCTTTTCTCTTAAGAACTATCTTAAGTTTTTTTATAACCTCTTCTCAGAAGCATCAGTGAGGCTTGTCGTTGAATGAAGCAGTGAGGTATGACAGTTTTCCCACCCTCTGTTTAGAAGAAAGCCTAAGAAATAATGCACAATTTGAAAATTTCTGGGTGATGTCCCTTTTAATTGTGGGAACTCCTAAGCAAAACAATCCCTTTCTGCAGTACTCGGAGACATAAGAAAGGTTTTCTATGACCCATTCAGTACCTCCTCACAAAAGCAGTTCATTCAAGAAATTTAAGTTCAGATTCAGTAGGGCTGTATAACTACATGATGTGCTCTGCAGATGCAGATATGGGACAAAGAAAATAAAGAAGCTTGGCATTAGGGGATACAGTCACTAACACGCAGATGAGATCTCAGTGATTCAGCCATGAGCAGTTCAGATACTGAGCAGTAGACATGTTTTTTAAAAAAAAAAGATTATTCCTTAGGCATAAAGTATTATGTGAATGCAAAGTATTGCTATTTTCCACATATAGTGGTGGTGAATGTTTCCTTCCTAAGCAAATAATCTAGTTTAAACATGAAGCATAAAAGTTATTTATCTTTGATGAATGATATTTTGGTTTTATTTCAGTGTGGTATATTTCAAGATAATCATGAAAAACCAACACACAAACTTCAAACACGTATAGATGACAGTTCTATCTTGTAACAATTTTCAGAAGGTTGAAATATTTCCAATATGCAAAGCACAAGTGTTCCATACCACCATGCTGTTACAGATGTCTGTTCAGCCTTTTGAAAAACAAGAGGTCAATTTAATCAAGCCATCACGGCAGACAAATGTAATGATATACCTGCACTGCAAGTGTTTATTGTGTTTGGCAGGTGCTTATGTAGTGGTCAGGCAAAGTGCAGCTCTGCACAGAGTAGGATATATACTTTATTGCTGGAGTTCAGGAAAAGGATTGCATTTGAATTACTTGCATGTGATTGCTTAAGAAAAAGCAATATGTTCTTGTAGAGGTGAAATGAAAGGCCTTACTTACCAAGATTGACTGTCTCTCAATAGCTCATCCCCTAAACTTTTCCTAACGACAGTCTGAATGCCAGCTGGCATCTTGAGCAGGAGTACAAATGAGCTGTGAAGAAAGCAGTGAGGACTGTCTTGAATGTGAAAGTGAATTTCAATTTAGCAATGCTCCGGAATTTTTACTGTTGTTGTCAGACCTCTGAACGTTTCACAGTGGAATGCGCAGTTCTTGTGTAACAGTCGTGTTCAGTTTGAACATTTTCTAGACCTGAGCTGCAGGGTCCATTTTCATGATGAGGACAGTGGTTGTATCTTCCATAGTTGTTTCGAACACGGTAGATAGGGTATACTCATCCAGACTGTCTGTCTCCACCAGAGTTTCAGTAAAAACCATAAATAAATTTTACTTTCCACTTTCCCTTTCTCATCTGGAGACAGCCTGCAACAGCTATTAAAAACCGCCACCGGAATTTGTGGTCTTCTCAGAGCACTGTTTACACCTTTTCTTGGAAATATATGAGGAAGCCATGACTGTTTGTTAGCTCTGGTAATATCAGGAATATTTGGGATAAAAATAAGAATGGAAATTATTCCTGTGATGTGTCCTAGCATAGACCATACTGATTAGCTCTTTTCCAGAGTGACTGCAAGATTGGTTCAGTTACAGGCAAACACTTCTAATCAATGTGGGTCATATGGGAAGGGAGGGGTTAATCTTTATTCTTTACCAATCAGCATGTAGATATTTTCTTTTTAAAGTAAATGACTAAAAAAAGGCCCACATTGTGTACTGTGGGTTTGATCAGAAGGCCTACCAATCAAGTAATTCAGTTTCCAGTTAGAAGATAAACTGATAAATTTGCATTTTCCCCTTATTCCTTAATCTGACTTTTATCTTTTGAGAATGACATTGGACATATATAGTTATCCAAAATGAATATTTTGTTTATGTATATGGATTCTTCAGATTGCCCGCATTAACGACTCTTAACCTTTAAACTGATTTATAAACATGTAAGAATAAAATGTCAGCATTCATTTGTCATCTCGCAGTAAACTGTCAGCATTCGTTTCTCAGCTAAAACAGAATATCTGTCTAAGAATTTACATTAGGCTTTGTAATCAAACTAGATTAACACCAGTGCAGCTCAGCATGGAAACTTGATATCAAGCATACACACCCCATTAATACCTTAATGTGCATTCCAGGCTGCATCTCTCCCCAATCTACTGAATTCAGTAGGACTTGTTGCTGAAAAATGTGACCGACTTACGCAGTCTCCAGCACAGCAGCATAATGCTGTACTGGTCCGTAACAGGGAAGGGACAAAGTTCTAAAGGATAAATACTGGACATTGGCAAGCAATGGTGTACATTCATGAGGAGTGAGAGGGAAAACCACAACGAATGGATCTTGGCTTGGGAGCTCAGCCTGTACTTCTGTTGACCGAGACATGAGTGATGACATAGTATTTGTCGCTAGTTGAAAGGGGACATTCCCCAAGGAGGTTTATGATACCATCCACGGAAGTGGATGGCAATAGGATTTCTGCAAATGTTCTGATAATTAGTTAAGCTGAGTTACAGCTACTTTGGACCTGTATTTTATTTCCTGGAACAGACCTGGGATGCTTGCTCAAATGACAGAAGCAGCACCCCATTTCATGAAAAGGAAAATCAGACATCGAAGTGTGAATATACCCTATCCGGAATTACTGTTCTGACTTTCTTGGATGCAAAGGAAGGATTAAAATCAGTGAGGAGGAGGTGGGTTTCAGTGGTAAAACCCCTCATTTTTGTACAAAATGTGGATCAGAAGGAATTACCTAGAAGAACCCCAGCACCAAACTGAAATGGATGCGATACGGCTGGTAATGGTTGTGCTCATCAGTAGTTCCTGAGTTAGCTGTTTCCTCACAGTTTGCTTCCAGTCATCCTCTGTAAGATGAGCCAGAGTACAGTGCAGAAGAGTTATAAATGTGGGTGTTGAGAGGCCTGTGCATCCCCTGTCTAGCTGAGAGAGGAAGGTGTCACAGCCCAGCACCTTCCCTGGGCTCCCTGGATCCTGCAGTGGATGCACAGACATTCCTTGGGCAGGCTCAGTGCCAGCATAGTGGTCCCAGGCTCACAGACCCCGCCGTCTGCAACGTCTGAGGAGAACTCGAACACCACCTCTTACCATTGCCCTGAAAAGATGGATAAATCATCTCTGAGCAAAGATGAGAGGAAAATGTGTTTCTAGAAATGTGTTGAAGTAGAAGTGTAAATGTTATGCCGAAACCTTGAATTTAAATTTAAATGTTCAACAGCTACAAATGCAAGGAAGTCTGTATAAGGAAAGCCTGGATATTTAAAGTCTAACAGCTTTTGTTTAAAGCTATTCAGAGTATTTTAAATACATTTCATAATGTTTTATATTATTTACAATGTTTCCTGTGGCTATGTAGTGTTTGCTTACTCAGAAACTGTATGGAATTCTCTCTTTGAAGAGGATGGGGAGTTGTTAACATTTATTTATCAGTGTTCAACATACCACCATTCCTGATTTTTAACTGTGCAACACTTTCTCAATAGTCATTTTAAAAAAAGCCTGGATTATAATTGATCACAGAGTTAAGTTTTGTTGCATGAAAGTTTGGTCTGCAAAACAAAGTATAATATTATCTCAGTTCCCCTACTGTGTAGCACAAATATTTCCAATCATTTAGTCTCAAGCCAAAGGAAATATATTTTGGGAGTTTTAAATACTGGTTTTTAAATTAGTCAGAACTTCAGCCCTGTGGTGAGAGGCATAATTTTTTTCTCTGTTACTTCCTGTGGTAGGCGATCTAGCTGCTGCCAACTTTGAGGTATCAGTGGGTCTTTCCCAGAACAGAGTAACTGGGCATTTCTGTTCCCTGTGGACATGTACAACATTGCTGCCTATGGATCTTTCTTGACTCAGTTGAAAGAAAGTTTTTTTGCATGGCCAGTGCTACTGCACATGGATTTTAATTTGCCCTTCAACCAGATACAGAGCAGACCAGAACCTTGTTGTTTAATTTGAAGAAATAGAATAATTTTCTTAGGCAATAACCCAGATTTTTAAAAAATTCAGTATGAACATTGGAGTTAGAGCAATGTGTCTTATATTTATATCCATGCTACTTTGTCCTAAATGCCTGGCAAGGTCCTGCTTCAGCAAACTTTGCTTAAAAAGGATAGTATTTTGTAGGGGTTTCCTATTCCTGATGTCATGTTTCACATTTGCTCTGAGGAAGAAACTTCTGATCCTGGACTTCCCTCTTCTGGCAGTTCAGTATATTCTTCAGTCTTACGTGACTCAAACACCACATGGTTTGGGTGGTCAAACATAACTAAGCAGTGTAACCTAAATGATGAATACTGAACATTCAATATGAAAATATGAAGTTAAATAAAAATAAAACTTCAAAATCGGTGAACAAATTAAAATTATATCAAGAAACATGATATATTCCCTCACACAAATACTATCCATCGTCTGTTATTGATTCAGTATTGATGAAGATAAAGGTAGCTCTCCAGGATATATTTGCCATATTCACACATCATTGTAATAGAGCAAAATATTCTTTACAATTAGCTGAATCCCCCTCACTCCTAACTTAACATTCCTGACCATGGCCAGATTAGTGTGAAATTTAATTTGTGCTAATCTGTCCAAGACCAGGGAAGCACAAAATATATTTTATGCAGTGTTTACCCACTTTACCATATATATATATATATATACACACACATATATATATATACACAAATGCATGACTGACAAATCATGCAGCTTGAGGTTTACTGGAGTGAATATCTATAGTGCCATTAGGACTGGATTTAATTATTTCTTTTTTTTTGCCATGGAACAACAGGGACTGGACTCATATGCTTAAGCAAATAGATGAATGTGAAGTTTTAAAATAGGGCTAAACATATCACCTTATTATCTATAGACTAGCTGCAACTTCTCTGCTACTTTATATGGGTTACCTAGAAAAGATTCCCTTTGTTTTCTTTGTATAGTACTGCCAGTATTTAAGACACCTTAAGTAGGTCTCTTTGGAGGAATACCATGCAAAGCTGCAGATTTTGTGACTGAAACCCAGACTGTAATTTGTGACATGAACATCTGAAAACAGCTGCTCCTCAGGTGTGAACTGCGGTAGGAGTGCTGCTGGATTTGCAGGCTCGTTGCGATAATTGGTTCTGATTTGCGTTAGCACAGTCAAACCAGATGCATGGAGCGAACCTGCTCACGCAACACCCACTGTGACTCCAAAGAGTGCGGTGAAAGTGCTGTTACTGCTCAGACATTGTGAAGCTCTCTCAATAATTCCCGCACAGTTTGAAAATGCGCACTTGGTTCCCCCAGAAAAAGCCTGTAAAACAGTGGGATGAATGTTAAAATGGAGCATGGCTTGACAGTTATTTATAAGTGATATTTGGGAACTTGTTTGCTGTAATAGCAAGGGCCACCTAGTAGCTTCCAAGAGTTGTTTGGCAGTTACTCATTTTTTTAAAAAAAATCAATTCTTTTCCATGATTTATGTTTATGGCCAAAATGGAATTGAATGTCTTTCCATTAGGAGTCTGGCAGGGTCCAGCCCATGTTTTGCTATCCATGGATGAGCCTGTCTCTAATTTACTGATGCAATACAACAAAGCAAGGCAAGGGTTGTGAGCTTTGTGAGCAGCAGCAGGGATGCTGAGGGTGGATAAACACGTGCCCGATATTTTTGCGGATTTGGACATATTCCTTTAGGGTTAGATCCAAATTGGACGACCAATATATTGTGAGAATTTATCCATTGTGTGATTGCAGTCTGCTGTGGACTCACCCGTGAAAGGCTGCACTGCCATGTCCCACATGGACCGGCTTTGCTTTGCACAAGTGATTCAATCCGATCATTATGTTCCTCCCAATAGATGGAAGCAAAATCCTTATTTTGTGCAAGTAGCTAAAAGCAGAGGCAAAACATCTTCACATTCATAGGTGTTTTCACTGCTAGGCTGTGACCTGAGGAGATGATTTCAACAGGATAACAGCAGTTTGCATTCAGTTTTTTACAAAGGCAGATTTTGATGGGGTTTATGCAGCAAATGTTCTTTCCTAGTGTTTGCTGCTCTCCTTTTATGACTCCCAGTGACCACATTTGCCTGCTAATCACGCATAGCAAATATTCAGGTGCAATGCCATGCTTTGGCAGACAACAGCTCCGGATCCCATTTGATTTTTGTAACCAAACATGAACAACATACCAGTTCACTTTTTGAAAACCTTTGCTGCTATGGTTCAGCAACTGAGCTACAAAAATAAAGGGCTGGAGTGTTAATGTGTCACAAGGTCATATGAGAAAATAGCGCAGTCTGTAAAACATTCATATAGTTCAAAGAAAATATGTATATTTTGCCATTGGACAGAACCCTCCTAGTTAATTAGTCATTATTATTTATTTTTTATATAAAACCACAGAGGCGTAGCATATTTTTATAACAGGTCTGTGCCTCTAACTGTGCTAGCAAGCTGAGTCTTCTTCTGAATCTCTCCAACTCAAATATCAGTTTGAATTTCAAGCATGCAGAGTGGAAATATTTTGCCTTCTCAAACCCAACCTGTTTAAAGGCCAATCGACTTCAGGCCTGATTCAGAGTTAAATGTGCCTTTGCCTTCCCTGATGAGATGATACCTCCCAGCATATTTACGGCCTGAGTTTTCTCTCCTTGGGGTGCAGTCCTTCTAAGGCTATAAGCCAAGATTTAGTTAGAAACTTCTGTGCTTATCCTAGTGAAGGACTTTGTCCATGAAGTGAGTCACGTGGCCAATGCATGCCCGTAACCTGGAGAAATCAGCCTAATGACTGGAAATTTGTAAAACCAGGCATTGTGCAACTGTGCTTTGTCTTGGGATCTTCCTAATCCCATCCATGCCCAACCTGTGCTATTTACATCTCATACTGTTTTCTAGGTGCTTTCTACTAAGATCTTGTCATCTAAAATCCTCCTCACCACCTTGTCTCATTCAGGTACTCTTGGAAAAATCTGTTGAGCCAGGTCCAATAAGGAGAGTTTTGTAGTGAACTGCTGTGTACTGTTTTCCCAGTGTTTTCAGAGGGACACATGAAGATGCTCTCTGGGATTTATTTCCTGATAGTGCTGCTATTGACCTAGCTCAGGAGAACAGTGAGTGGTACAATAAAACAATCAAGAGTCAGTATTCATAATATTGTTACAAGCAAGTCCTAGTCTATCGTAACTAGTTCTGTCACTAAAAAAAATCAAGCCCTTCTTAGAAGAGTTCACAGGGCTTGGCTGCCTTCCAAAATGGATGTTAATTGCATTCACTTAACTTGGTTACTAGTACACAGCATTACTTTAGCTCCAGCTATTTGAACAATACTTCTGACAGAGAAAGAGACTGACGTACATCTTTTGTAATGTGGAGGAAAGGGCAATGCATGTTCAAGTGAAAAAGGAAGTTCCTAAACTGTCATGTGCAGAAATGCACAAAGGAAGAACAAAGGAAAAATGCGAATACCGATTTGTAATGGATTTTTGGCAAAGTTATATTCTGGTCAAAGCTTAGCAGAAGTTGAACAACAGTATTCTGGGTAGTTTCTGTCTCACTGCTGAAATGTGATCAAAAATGTAAACTAGATAAAAATCTTTCCTGTCTGGGTTGTCAGGTGATTTACACGTCTTTTCTACATTTTTCAACGTAGAATGATGGATTAAAAAGAGCTCTCAGTGAAAAGATCTTCAGTTACATTTAGGGCTGTCTTATTCTTCACCTTTCAAAACTATCATAACCTCTTTCTCAAGTTCATTCAAGAATTGGACCCTAAAATTATTTACAGTAACTCACTGTGTGTGAAATTTGAAATTACAGTTCAAATCACTTTCTTACTCCCTTACACAGAAAATATATGATACTTGTGCCTACACACTGCAGACCCACACTCCCAGCTGCAGCTGGCGTTATAGATTATAGATTATTATCTGTGCCTTTTTACAAGGTCATCCTTTCCTTTCTTGTTGCCTTACGAGTTTTTCTGCTCTTGTCATTTAAAATGGTATCATGTGTATCGATCATCATCTTCATGTCTTCAGTTTTCATGTCATCCTATTGCTCTCTCAAATTGAAGCTTTAAAAATTCTTATCCTGTGCAGGCATTGTAACTGGAATCACACCTAACCTATTACTACTGCTGTAATGTCTTCCACATGATTACTGTAAGTACAGTATGTCTGATAGGATCTGGAAAGCAAAGTACAGACTGTAGTCGATAGTGACTTTTCTGCTGCCATTGGAAAACGTTTTTATCTTCCCATGAATTATTATCATCAAAGGAATCTAAACACTTCCAAAAAAGCATAAAAACTAAACCACGTCTGCCAGCTGTTTCTACCCATTTCACCTCTCCGTTTAAGTATAAACCCAACAGATTTCCTACTGAAAGATTTTGATACATTTAAATGATTGGGTTTAATGAGAACATGAAAACACCTGAGCAACGCGGTGTAGCTCAGAGCAATAACAATAAAATCATACCATTGGTGTTTTCTATATTTTTATTAACTTCAGGAGTTACATGGACTTAAGCAAAAAGGAAAATGAGCTTTCTAGCCCTTGTGTATCTCATTTGTCGCAGAATTGCATAAGAAGATGCAAACTGTTCTTCACATTAGCCATCCCCAACTTTCATTTAAAGGCAACTGCGTTATCAAAAAAATGTTGCAGAAATTTTAATAAAGGCTTAAATTGATATAACAGCTTTAAAAGTATTTAAAAGAGATGGCCATTGCCATTAAAATTATACATATTAATGGATATTTACTGTACTGATAAATTGTTCTGTCAAGGCTGAGTTCAGAGCTGAATTGAAAAGCTTGAATGTTTATGGTGCAACTAAGCATTAACACATCAGCAAAGCAGAAACGTGGATAGTTGAGGTTGCAGACTGAAAAGATTAAATGCGTTTTAAATCTCTAGAGAAATATTTATCATACACTATTGATATTTACCATTGTTCTAGATGCATTTTTAGTTTATTTATTGTTAATGACCATCATTAAAGAGAGTGTTAAGAACTATCTATGTATTAGTTTTTATACATATATATTTAATAATGGCAAAATCTGTGTTTCTCTGTTTTTTTCCTCTAGAGTAGAAACTTGTAAGTAGGTCTGTATGTACTGTATTATCAAAATAAATTATATAGGGAATATAAACACCACATCGAGTATTAAAAGTTTAAAATATATACAAAAAGTACCCCACAGCCACAGCTTTACTTCTAAACTAAGCAGAACCAGTTCCTAAAAAACTATTTATAGAAATCTTCTGAGACAGAGGTCTAAAAACCTCTTAATTTTTGTGTCGCAAAAGGATGGGGAGGAAGAGTTGCATGTTTGTTCTGAGAGCTTTTCTCCCATCAGAAAAATATAAGGCACACAGAATTTGATATTTAAATCCTTATGTGATGAGAGCACACTAATCTTTCCTAAATTGCAGACAAATAAAACAGCTACGTCTAATTGCAACAGCATGATACATAAGACTCTGAAAGATTTGGTAGAAGGAAGAGAGATTAATTTCTTCAGTTCCTAGAATCATAGAATCATGGA
>NW_010251991.1:5101-5480 GCF_000690775.1 Eurypyga helias | reverse complement strand
CCTCCCAGGCAAGCTGCTGATCCTGCCTGCTCCAGGCTTTTCAAGTTCCCAAAGCCTTGCTTTCCCAAAGCACAGCTCGTTGTTTTTTCCTGCTGCCTGGCTGTATGATTGATTATTCTTTTTTTTTTTTCTTTTTGCAAAGAATCAGATAGGCAGTCCGGTCGCCCTTGCTGATAACAAAGCTGGGCTGGCTCCAAAACTGAGCAGAAGCTCCTGCTGCAGCAAGGCTGATGGTGCTGCGGGCACAGCGAGGGACGAGGCTGCCTGCCCTGCCCTCATGCACCCTGCCCTGTGTCTGCCCACAGCCGTCGGTGCCCCTGAAAAGGGCCGGGGCCGTTGCTCCCACCTGCATGGTGCATTTGCCCTCACCTCTAACAGA
>NW_010251991.1:405-5049 GCF_000690775.1 Eurypyga helias | reverse complement strand
GCAACCAGGCGCTGCATCCTGGGGTGAAGGTAGAGCTGGGGCTGCCTCAGTGCTGAGTTTCGTGAGCCGTGGTAGGCACCTCCAGGGATCCTGTGGGAAGCAGGCTTGCCTGCAAGATGGCTATGAAAGGTGAAGTCTACCAAGGAAAAGTGTTTGGTGTCAGTCTGAGGGCAGAAGGAGCTGGGAATGGGTCTGCCTCACACAGGCTGAGTGTCGGTGGTGTTCGGTGTCACCCTGGCAATGACCTGTGGTGGTCCCACAGGCAATGGAGCCACTTGCCCCAGCAAATACTGGGTGCTGCCCCGGCATGCAGCAAAGAAGGCCAGGCACAGCCTGGGGAGGCTGGCGTGCAACCCCTGTAGCTATTGCAGTCATCCCATCCTGGTCCCCTACAGCCCCAAAGCCATCTGGGTGTCCTTCACCCTGCTGCTGTGACAAGGGTGGAGGCAGGTCTCTGCTCCCCTCCAGGGAGGGTGGTGAGTAGAACTGCAGCAGCCATGGTCCTTCATCCTGGGGGCTGCGACCCAGGGTAGTGCAGGAGATAAACAGGGCTCTGGCAGAGCAGCATCTGCCCCCCCTAGAAATCACTCATATGGCAGAAAAATCTTTGTACCAACTACATTAATACTGTATTTGAAGAGGTGAGACTTGTCTGGGTGAGAAAGGTAAGTCAAAGACCCATCACCATAAACTGGGGGTTGTTTCATTAGGATTCAGCTCTAATTCCAGATTTAACATCATCTATCCTGTGTCTGAGACCTGCTCTCCCATTGCAGCCGTCGCCTGCCCAGCGCTCAGCGCTCCAGACTGGGGACAGTTGAACTGCTCCCATCTCCATGAGGATTTTGCCTTTGGTTCCACATGTGCCTTCTCCTGCCAGACGGGGTTTGCGCTGATGGGGCTGGAAAGCCGTGAGTGCACGGCCATGGGGACCTGGACTGGGGACACCCCACGCTGTGAAGGTAGAGCTGCTGCTAGAGCTCAGGGTGTCACTGGCCTTGGGGTGACACTAGGATTTTCCCCAGCCTCTTGGACCAAGCAGATTAACTTTGCAGTCGACAGCCTCCACCTTGAAGTGTGTCTCTCTATCCCTGCAGCCACTGCCTGCCCAGTGCTCAGCGCTCCAGACTGGGGACAGCTGAACTGCTCCCACCTCCACGGGGACTTTGCCTTTGGCTCCACTTGTGCCTTCTCCTGGTTCTGATGGGCCCAGAGAACCGCGAGTGCACAGCCACAGGGACATGGACAGGGGACACCCCACGCTGTGAAGGTAGAGCTGCTGCTCAAGGTGCCACAGGCCTTGGGTTGACCCTGAGATGTTATTGGGTGTCGGTCCTCTCATGCTGAGAGTTTAGCCTTGCAGTCCTCAGGCTCCTACTGGAAGTGTCTCTCTATCCCACTGCAGCCATCACCTGCCCGGTGCTCAACGCTCCACACCAAGGAAAGCTGAACTGCTCCCACCTTCACAGAGCCTTCCCCTTTGGATCCACATGTGCCTTCTCCTGCCAGACGGGGTTTGCACTGATGGGGCTGGAAAGCCGTGAGTGCATGGCCATGGGGACCTGGACTGGGGACACCCCACGCTGTGAAGGTAGAGCTGCTGCTAGAGCTCAGGGTGTCACTGGCCTTGGGGTGACACTAGGATTTTCCCCAGCCTCTTGGACCAAGCAGATTAACTTTGCAGTCGACAGCCTCCACCTTGAAGTGTGTCTCTCTATCCCTGCAGCCACTGCCTGCCCAGTGCTCAGCGCTCCAGACTGGGGACAGCTGAACTGCTCCCACCTCCACGGGGACTTTGCCTTTGGTTCCACATGTGTCTTCTCCTGCCAGACGGGGTTTGCACTGATGGGATCAGAGAACCGCGAGTGCACAGCCATAGGGACCTGGACAGGGGAGCCCCCACGCTGTGAAGGTAGAGCTGTGGCTATTGCTCAGGGTCTCATTGGCCTTGGGGTGACAGTAGGCTGTTCCCCAGCCTCTTGGTCCCAGCAGTTTAGTCTCCCAGTCCCCAGGTTCTTACTGAAGTGTGCCTCTTGCCCTGCAGCCATCGTGTGCTAGGCGCTCCAGACTGGGGACAGTTGAACTGCTCCCACCTCCACAGGGATTTTGCCTTTGGTTCCACATGTGTCTTCTCCTGCCAGACGGGGTTTGCGCTGACAGGGTCAGAGAGCCGCGAGTGCACAGCCACAGGGACCTGGACGGGAGATGCCCCACGCTGTGAAGGTAGAGCTGTGGCTATTGCTCAGGGTCTCATTGGCTTTGGAGAGACAGTAGGCTGTTCCCCAGCCTCTTGGTCCCAGCAGTTTAGTCTCCCAGTCTCCAGGCTCCTTCTCTGAGTGTGTCTCTCCCATTGCAGCCATCGCCTGCCCAGTGCTTAGCACTCCAGACTGGGGACAGTTGAACTGCTCCCACCTCCACAGGGATTTTGCCTTTGGTTCCACATGTGTCTTCTCCTGCCAGACGGGGTTTGCGCTGACAGGGTCAGAGAGCCGCGAGTGCACAGCCACAGGGACATGGACTGGGGACACCCCACGCTGTGAAGGTAGAGCTGCTGCTCAGTGGTCATGGGCCTTGAGGTGACCATGGGATGTTCTCTGGTGTCTTGGTCCTCTCATTCCAACAGTTTAGCTTCCTAGTCCACAGGCTCCTAATTGAAGTGTGTCTCTTTGCCCTGTAGCCATTGCCTGCCCAGTGCTCAGCGCTCCAGACTGGGGACAGCTGAACTGCTCCCACCTCCACAGGGACTTTGCCTTTGGCTCCACTTGTGCCTTCTCCTGCCAGACGGGATTTGTGCTGATGGGGTCTGAGAGCCGCGAGTGCACAGCCACAGGGACATGGACAGGGGATGCCCCACACTGTGAAGGTAGAGCTGTGGCTGCTCAAGGTGTCACAGGCCTTGGGTTGACCCTGAGATGTTATTGGGTGTCTTAGTCCTCTCATCTTGACAGTCTTGTAGTCCCCAGGCTCCTGCTTGGAGTGTCTCTCTATCCCATTGCAGCCATCACATGCCCACAGCTCAGCGCTCCAGACCGGGGAGATCTAAACTGCTCCCATCTCCATGGGGATTTTACCTTCAACTCCAAGTGCACCTTCTCCTGCCAGACGGGGTTTGCACTAACAGGGCCAGAGAGCCACGAGTGCATGGCCACAGGGAGCTGGACGGGGAATGCCCCACGCTGTGAAGGTAGAGCTGCAGCTATTGCTCAGGGTGTCATTGGGCATGGGGTGACGGTAGGCTGTTCCCAGCATTTTAGTCTCCCAGTCCCCAAGCTCCTACTGAAGTGTGCCTCTTGCCCTGCAGCCATCGCCTGCCCAGTGCTCAGCGCTCCAGACTGGGGACAGCTGAACTGCTCCCACCTCCACGGGGACTTTGCCTTTGGCTCCACATGTGCCTTCTCCTGCCAGACGGGGTTTGTGCTGATGGGGTCAGAGAGCCGCGAGTGCACAGCCATGGGGACCTGGACTGGGGACACCCCACGATGCAAAGGTAGATTTTGTGGTCACACGTGTATCTGGAAGTGCTCAGTTGTAGCAGGCTGTTTTCCCTGGAATCCCCTTTCCCCAGTCCATGGCAGCTCATCCTTCTGGCTCCTCATCCCACCCTCATCAGTCCCATCCTGTTGATGCCACCACTGTGATTTGTCTCCAGCCATCAGCTGCCCGGTGCTGGACCCGCCCAGCCGGGGCCAGCTGAGCTGCTCTCACATGCACGGCAACTTCACGTACAACTCCACGTGCACCTTTTCCTGCGAGGAGGGGTCTGTTCGGATGGGAGCAGAGTTGCTGTTGTGTGCAGCCACGGGGAACTGGACCAGGTTTCCCCCAGTTTGTGCAGGTACGATGCGACTCCCCGCTCCTCTAGCACTGGGGGTGTCCAGCTTCCTGCAGCACATCTTGAATGCGGTGGGGGGCACCCCAGCAGCTTGGGTGCTGTCAAGTCCTGACGCTTTTCTAACCTGTGGGTCTGTTTCAGAGAACGGTGCCCCCTTCTTAAAGCAAATCCTGGCCTACAGCAGTGGTGCAGCTCTGGGGGTAGCTGGCATCGTGCTCTCGGGGACGCTCATTGCCCTCCTTGCCAAGCGGCTCAGCGACAGAGGTACAGAAACGCCTCCCACAGCCCACCAACACTTTGGCCAGGGGTCTTAAACCAGGGGGTTACAGAGTCCCGGAAAGGCTGGGATCATCAGAGGAGTTTAACAGTTTAACTGCCTCCATCTATGTCTTCCATTTGCTGCAAGTCGCTTTGGTCTGGCAGCACCTCCTTGGCAGTTTGTCCAGCTGGAAGTGTCAGCAGCCAGGTTTGGAGAGCAGAGCCAGGAAAACGCCCTTAATTGCGAAGGGGAAGGCAGCGATTGTTTCAGCTCCCCCTCCCCGCTCCATCCTGTGCTTGTCAAACTCAGTCCAATTTCAGATGCTGCTGCTGAAGCTTCTCAAGTCCTTCACTAAACTGATAATGGTTATTTCTTTTCTATCTGCACACCCCCTGTGGACATTATGACACTGTAATCAGAGGAGAAGAAGAAGCTCCTGAACCCCACCAGGTGAGAACTGTGCTCTGCAGGAGGGTGGCTCTGCCCTGTGCTCTGCAGTCTCCCCACTGTCACCCGCATCTGCGCCCTACGCGGCTGCTTTTATCCCCAGCGG
>NW_010251991.1:0-314 GCF_000690775.1 Eurypyga helias | reverse complement strand
CCAACGCAGCCTACGACGCCAACCTGTGAGGTGAGCGCCGGTGAGACGCCGGCAGCACCCTGCCCTCCACAGCAACCTTCCCCCGGCTTCGGTTGGGAGTCACGGGTGGAAAACTCCCCTTGGGCAGCGATCCTCCCGGCACGGGTGCTCCCAGATGGGGACACCCCCTGGGACAGGGGCCCCGCTGCTTTCTGTGCCGCACCACAGGGATGACACCAGCTCCGGCTCTCTGTTTGCAGCCTGGCCGTGACCAAACCCCACTGTGTGCCCCAGCGCTGCTGCCGGGGCCTAGAGGGACTTCACGCCTCTGGATG
>NW_010251990.1:510-9305 GCF_000690775.1 Eurypyga helias | reverse complement strand
TGCTGGCTCTTGTCCAGCTTTTCATGCTCCGTTACCCCAAATTTCTTCTCCTCAGGGCTGCTTTCAGTCCATTCTTGCTCAGTAATGGTAGTAATGATGCTAATAATACTAACAATAGTACTAATAATATGCAATGAAAATAATCGGAAAAACCCCAAATGATACAACTGTTCATCACCCACCGTCTGATGTCCAGGCAGTCCCCAAGTAGTGAGAGACCAAACAAGCTGAGAGCCAAACCCCCGGCCAACTCCCCCCAACTTATATACTGAGCATGATTTTTCATGGCATAAAATATCCTTTGGGTCGCTTTGGTCAGCTGTCCTGGCTGTGTCCCTCTCAGCTTTTGTAGAGAAGAAGCTGGAACACAGAGGCAGTAGCAGAAACTGAAAGTTTAAAAACAACCAAGTCCTTGAGTTGATATAAACATTGACAACATCCAAAACCATGAGTTTGTTGTCATTATTCTTAGCACAAATCCAAAACACAGCCCCATAAAAGCTACTCTGAGGAAAATTAACTCTATCCCAGCCAAAACAAGCACACATCTGTTTTAAACTACAATAAGATTATACAAATACATAATTTTTTTTTTAATAGAGGAAAATATTCTGATTAATATGGATACCAAAAAAGCATTGGGGTGCTTTTTCTGGTTTTCTTTCTTTTTATATTTAACTGTGCAGTTTTTCTTTAATTACGTGTAATTTATCTAAGAAGGTTCCCAAGTATATAGAGAGTATTTAGGGGGAGACGTTGTTATACTTCCTAGTAACACTTCTCAGAGATAGTCAAAAGCAAATTGTATATTGCAGACTCAAAAATATACATTCCAGATCTTTTGAAATAAAACAAATAAAAGTATTGTTCTGGAAGGCAACTAATTGTTCCATAGTTTACGCGTTCAAGAAAAAATAATTGATACTTATGGTATGTTACCACTGCTGCTTCTGTACAGAATTTCCTGAGGGACACAACCATCAGTGTTTTCTAAAAAAAAAAAAAAAGTTAACTGTTCTGAAGCAAAAGCAAAATATTCTAATGAAATTAAAACTGAAGTGCAAGAATAAAATATTGAACTAATAGAAAAAAATCCCCAAACCAACCAACCATTAATACTTGTTAATATTCAGGTGTATATATTCTGTAGCTAAGGACACATTACTCAGGAAAGATTCACTTCATACTCAGGTCTTCATTTTGCACAACGTTCTGAAGTGCTTCGGTTAAATGTGTGTGACTGGACAGGCTTTCAAAATGCTCACAGAATGACATGAAATGGGAGTGTGTGTCTTTACATGCAAAGTGCATTTGTTGTAACTGTAACGATGGATGAGAAGCTGTTTGGAGTGGAGGTGAAGGACATGTCCCCAGTGGTGTCACAGGAGGGATATCAAGAATTATCAAGGTCTGAGTATAGGTTCAGGACTGCTGCTATGTGAAGGTGTCTGCTGCTTTTTATTATTTTATTTTTAAAGCCTGAGGGCTGCCAATTCTTAACTTCATATTGGTGCATGCCTGTGATTAAGGGGCTATCAGCCTAATATTGTATCTTTACCTCTGAGAAATGGCCTTTGATCATCCAGTCGCAATGGTTTATTGTCTGTTGGGACAAAAAACTCTTGCTACAAAGAAAGCCGATGTCTTTTCTAGAGTTATTTTCTTCTGTTCATAAGCTGTGAATGAGTAATAGAGGCTAATGTGTTGATAGTTCCTCTGACTTTCAAAACTAAGTGAGTATCATGAAATCCAGTGCATGTTTTGACACAAGTGAGGTATGATAAATATTGGAAAGGCTGCACACAAGAGGCGTTTGAGACCCATAGCTGGACAGAGCTGTGCTGGGGGTAGTCCAGCTGTCTCTCTTTCACATCAATCAAATAGTGAGGGATTCGCAACACTGTTAGATTGTGCCCAGAAATGTGAAATTAATCCTCAAGATTAATCACAGAATCATAGAACCATAGAATGGTTTGTGTTGGAAGGGACCTTAAAGACCATCCAGTTCCAATCCCCCTGCCATGGGCAGGGACACCTTCCACTAGACCAGGTTCCTCAAAGCCTCATCCAGCCTGGCCTTGGACACTTCCAGGGATGGGGCATCCACAGCTTCTCTGGGCAACCTGTGCCAGTGCCTCCCCACCCTCTCAGGGAATAATTTCTTCTTGATATCTAACTTAATAAATTTAAAGTTTTTGTAATGAAATATTTGAGTTCATGCAATTGCCCTATACTTCTTAAGAAGGATGAAACAGTTGTTCAGGTATTTGAGAAAACATCTGAATAAATGCAATATTTATATTGTGGGTATTTTTAATAAAAAAGGTGAAAGAAGAAAATTCTTAGTAGATTCTAGCAGCCTTTAGTAGGTGGTCAGGGACTTTTTTCATGAATATGACTTTGGCCCTTTAAAATCAGTCTGCCTACCTGCTCAAATTTGCCTGAGAAATACCTATTAAATAACACTTTGAAATTAATGGTTAAAATCTTGGTATTTTGCCCCTTCTGAGCAGCCATCCTGGTACACATGCGTGTGCAAGCCATTTAAGAAGAGCTGACTGTTCTGCCCTGGGTTTGCAGTTTCAGGGCATCTGACAGAGCTGTATGTGGGCTGTCCCAGTGACTCTGACTACCCAAGTCCTCTGGCCTGGAAGCTTGTTTGTGTAAGGGATTTTTGGGCCAGGCTGGAGCAGGGCACTGGAGCACATTTCTCTCTTTGGTTCCCTCCTGCTGATATTGAAGCTTTGTTGGGAACGGAAGTGTCTGATTTTGTTGGAGCAGGGATGAATGCTAGACGGGAGGACAGAAGAGAATGAATGAAGACGAGGAACCAAAGTTTCTTGTGACTCAGTCATTCCAGTGGGATATACTGTGTTATTTTACTCTACATTGGCTGAGAAAGGGGGTCAATATGTGTGAAGGAAAGATGTATGTAATAAAATACGATGTATGAACTCATATTATACAGATAAACTTAGTTCTGGTCTTTAATAGGCTTTGAGTATTTAATACACAATATGAGTAATGTATGTAATGTACTTTTATCATCATATTTTATATGGGAATGTGTCAGTATATAATATATAAAATCGTTTAGGTGTGGTTAAGTGTGAAAAAAGTAAAAATAGTAAAAAATTAAAGTTTCTTCACTAATTAGGACTGTGTGTACAACTCCATTTTGTTCATCACATATTTGTTTTTAGCTTAAATGGAATTGTGTGCAATATTTTTCAATGAACGTTATTGCTAGGGAGAACCTATTAACTCAGATCAGTTTTCCATGTAAAGTATTAGCATTTACAATTTGTTTATGATTTCGGGGAAGGAGTATAGGTTTTCTGTATGTTAATATCATATGTGATTACAGAGGCCATAGGGGTGGGGTTTGGTTTATTGTTTTATCTGTTAGTAACACATATTAATACATAAATCCCTGACTAGCAATGGTTTTGCTTAACCATTTTTTAAAAGCATTTCTGTAGGGAACCTGATACTCATAAACAGGATTAAAATAGTTAATGAATTATGCAGCAAGGTTGTCTTGATCCTTGACTAAGTCTGTTTTATGGCAATTGAATTATTTTGGTGAGTTTTAACTATACAAGTTGTTAAAGTTTGCTTTTTTAATTGTGTATTATTTGAGTCTTGAAAGTCATGTTGACTTTTCAGCAATAAGTTCTGAAATATTTAAGTAAAGTAAGAACAAATGAAGCACACCTTGATTTTGTGTTAAGACAAGTTTTTTGTGGATTGATAGTGTGAATCAGGTGTAAATGATTATCCAGTCCTGGTATTGCCCCTTATTTTGGTAATATTTTATGGCAGAAACTAATAAAATGAGATATTTTTTCATGTATTTTAGCTGGAAAAGGATCACTATATCCTTAAGAAAAATGTTCCTGCTAACTTATCTGCAGCACTGCAGGTGTTTTGTGTTCAGAGAGCTCAGGATGGCCTTCACTGAGTTGAGACTTCTACCAGTTTCAGTGAGTTTGACTCACAGTAAATTAAGGATGGAACAATAGTACAGATTTTTTTAACTATTTGTTTCTTGTAGTCTAGCTGCTGATTTTAGTTAATCTTGCTTTTGTTTTCCTTCGGGTTTGTTTATCTGTGAGATCTTGAAGTTGCTGTGTCTGGAGTTTACAGGTGAGTCCTTGGTATTTAATTTTGTTCTTAACTATTCTGTATTCTGGTGAAGGCAGTTCAAATATTTGATATTTTACCTTTTTTATATATAAGATTCTTACACCCCAGCAATGTTTCTTATCAGTGTTAGGGAATATTGCTACCGATAATATTGGCTTCTAGTATAAATTCAAGATACAATACTAAAACTGTATCTATTATATGCATAATGTAGCTGATAAAGTAAGGTATGTGCTATATCTTAATAAGGATTGAGATTGTCTCTGGATCAGGGAGGTTATTATGTACATAGTGTGGTATGGTTTGCCTCTTTAGAGTTGACTTTCAGGTAACTGTATGGTACTAAACATTGTAATTAGATGAGAAACCCTTTGCATGTAGGTCACCTGGCTTGTGTTGACTGACCTGGTGTCAGCACTTGATGACTGTTCCCTGGCCTGGATGACATTCACAGCTAGTCTCAATTAGTCTTACCAGCAGAGGTCTGAACCGATGTCTCTGAGGTTTTGTTACTTTTAATTTGAGGCAAATACTCTCCTTTTAAAAAAAAAACCCACAAACTAGACCTTTTAAGACAGACAAGCATAATCAGAATGAACAAGCACTAGTGTATATGTTTTTATTTGTATTTTTATTTGTAAGAATACCTGTGTCTGTCATGACTGGAAGAGTCTTGGGAAAAAGAGGGAAGTTGGACAACGTGCAAGTACTGCTTGTCATACTTAACAACATATGTAGAATACCTGCTTTTCTTAAGTGTATCCAGTCTATCTGTGATGCAAAATGCTGAACATAACATTTTTTGCATTATATTGTGCAACATGACTTTTATGTTTCAAGCTTTCTTTCTTAGAAACATTCATGTTTCAAAGGTTGTGGAAGAGGTGAAGGTCCTGTCTGAGGTAGAAGGTGGTTTGATGTGTGAGTAGGGCTTACAGGAGTCTGGTGGCAGATGTGTGAGATAGAGGAGGTAAGGAATGTTATGTAATCTGTGGGTAAACGTTTGACAGGAGTAGATTTTAATGCCAAATCTTGAATGGTCTGAATCCCAGAAGATGAGCAACTTGAATGTTATGCAGAAAGGAAAAGAAGTGATGATAGTACAAAAAAGAAGCAGAGAGAAAAAGTGAATTGAATGCTACTAGTGTGGACTTAATTGAATAAAAAAAGATCAGAGAGGAAGGAATAACAAGTAGGAGAGGTGAAGGATGGCCACCGTAACAAGAGAGTGTTGATTAGTGTTGATGAAAGCAAACAACTTCTAGAGAACATTGTAGAAAAATTTTTGGACACTAGTTATTAGCTAAGGAAAAGGAAGATTCAGATGTTGAATGTGACACCTTATCAGTTGAAGTAGGAAAAGATTAAAAAATACCAATTAGAGAGTGAAAACAGGAGGGAGCTGATGCTGGAGTCATGAACAGTCCTGATAGAGGTTACACTAATGAAGTGATTGGAAAGGAAGTATGGAGAGGACCGGATCCCTGAAGGATTCAGCAGAAAAAATGGTTAGAAAAGAAGAAACTGTATCTTTCAAAACCAGTGGATGGAATAAACTGGAAAAAAGAAGAGATAGAGTATTGACTGTATATAAAACTGAACTTTCTCACCCAGTACGTCTGTCTTTATGTCAAGGCTTAATGAGCAGGCCTATGAAGGCAGCTTTGTATCAGTTCTATATTGCAAAGCTGCCTTTATGCCTGTTGTGGTTTATTCATATCTAACAGTAAAGTACCACACAGTCACTTGTTCACCTCCCCCCTCCTCCCCCCCAAGTGTAGGAGGAATGTCAGAGGAAAAGAGAAAGAAAGCGCGTAAAGTTGAGGTAAGAATTATTTAATAATATAAATGAAAATTATAGTGATACTTATACTGACAGTACTAATACTACTAAGTAGTTAAAACAATAGGAAATAGAACACATTATACAGTAGCTCACCACCCGTCGACTGACAGATAGGTCCCAGAGCAGAGAGCAGTCCCAGGGTGGGGAGAAAACCCACAGACCCCCCCAAGCTACTAACAAAAGAACCTGCCCCACCATTAACAACCGCAGCAAAAGCTAACCAAGGAGCTCATGACCCAGCTATCAAGCTAGCCCAAGTCTTAATGACCCTTCCAGGCCACTTCCCACGGCGGAAGTGCAGATGTGCACTGAGCCTCACCTGCCATGGAACGCAACACTCTCTTGGACACTCGGCCAGCAGACAGCCCTGTGAGGTAAAAGAACTCGTTCCTGCCTGAAACCAGGACAGTGCCAAAGCATGTAATTTTGCAAGGATGGTATAGAGCCAAATTTAAGAACAGAACAGTAAAACCTCACAAAATAAAGACAACCCCACAAAACAAAACCAAAACAACCAACTTCTCCTCATAGATTCTGGCATGAGTGAGGTTGGGTCATGGCATCTGATGTCTTTCTGCTGGAATGGTCTTTTTGGAAAGCATACAGTTGGCTACTTTGGAAAGCCTTTGTAGTGTTTCAGTATAAAATGAAGCTCAGAGCTACAAACCCCTCCTTTTTAATTCTCCTGAACTTCATCTTTATGTCTTTGGATGAAGATGTGTATTTAACTGGAACCCTTCAGTCTTGGCCGTAATAGTTTTAAGATGTTGTAGTTGAAAGATTGAAAGCCACAAAAAAGAATTAGAGATGAAGGGCTAGATTTTGAAGAGTCATTGAACTAAATTTAAAACTGACCTAGTCCGTCTTATGAGGTAGTGTCAAAATGATGAGGAATATGTTGAAATTTACTGGTAGATGAAGATAACTAAAGTCCTTAAGGGAGAGCTGTGGAGTTCATTGCACTGGAGGGATCACATACGGGGAGTGGGCAGGCTGTAAACCACTGTCAAAGGGCAGGGGAAGTGGAGACTTAGAGACTCAGCTGCAGTTAATGGAGGATTTGTTGCTTTCATACATGAGCACGTTAACATTTAGCTGTTACACATTAAAATGAGCTGCACCATTGTGCACTAAGTCTGGTGGATTTAGGTTCAGGCAGAATATATGAGAAAGATCAGCCTGTAGAGGGAATAATAAAAAATTGGTTACTTTGAGAAGGAAACTTCTGCTGTCCAGTTATTTTAATTTCTACAGAGAAAAGATACAACCTTTACATAATAGTATAATTAATCCATCATTTAGTCTCATTCTGAGGTTTGATATTATTTTAAATTTTTGTGTAGGACATTAACAAACTTTCACAAAAAACCTAGAAGTTCAGAAAGATGTGTTTATGCTGCCCTACAATGTATGTTTATAATTACATTTCTATTTGGTGGTTTTTGGGGTTTTTTTTTACTTTTATTATTATCACATGAAAGCAAGCTCTACATTCACATGCTCCTGCTGCTTATTTTTGCACTTCAAGTTAAATTCTTAGGCTGTGGTTTCATAACAGCAGTAAAGCATGAGATGTGGTGGTGCAAATCAAGGAGTAAAAAAATGGGGCAAACCTTTTTGATTAACGAATTTTTGTGAAAAGTTTAGTTTAAACTAAATGCTTTTGGTTTGAACAAAATAGATTGTAATACTGCAAGTCACTTATGCTCTCTTTCTTCTACCTGATACTTAACAAAGCTCACATTGGCATGAGGAAAAGGTTTGCTTCATCACTTCAGATAAAACTGTAGACTACTTTGCTTTTCTGAGCAGTTTGTAGCCCTCCTACCTTACATACTGAAGCTTTAAGCAACTTAAGTTTTACACAATATTCTGTGATTAATACTCATTAGTTTTGTATATTACATTTTTTTAAAAATAAATTCGGAGGGTTTTTTGATTTAACTTTGAGTTAATTTTCTAAGGGTCATATTGTTATGTCTTTTCATCTGGAATTTCGGAAATAATATTATGGGGCAATGCTGCACGTGACACACTGATATCTTCTTGCTGACATTAATTACCAATAATTACCATTCAGATAATTTTTATAGCTGGACCCTTCTGTCGAAGTGGTTCCTGTGAAACAGGCTTGTACTGGTGCATTATATTTATACAATCTCTGTACGTGTCGGTTTGAAAAAGTTGATTTGGTGTTGTGGCAGTGGTGCACGGTGGGTGAGAGCATCCTGTCCCTCTGAGGATGAAACAGTAACGTGTCCCTACTACCCCTACGCCAGGTTAGGTGGGAGTGGGATTGACAGAAGATTTTGCTGCCTACAACTCCCTGAAAGGAGGTTGTGCAGAAGTGGGTGTTGGTCTCTTCTCCCTAATGACAGATGATCGGACGAGGGGGAATGGACTCAAGCTGCGCCAGGGGAGGTTTAGATTGGATGTAAGGAAGAAGTTCTTCACCGAAAGGGTTATCACACACTGGAACAGGCTGCCCAGGGAGGTGGTGGAGTCACCATCCCTGGATGTGTTTAAGAGACGGGTGGATGAGGTGCTGAGAGATAGGGTTTAGTGGTGGACAGATACGGTTGGGCTGGATGATCTCTAAGGTCTTTTCCAACCCAGTGATTCTATGATTCTATGATTCTTTGATTTCTAGTTCAGCTCCTTGGTTCTGTCACCTGTTCCCTGCCTCGAGTCTGTTCTCCAAAGGTAACAGTTTAGATAAACGTTCGTGTTTTGTTTGTTTGGGTTTGATTTGGGTTTTTTTCCTCAAAATGTAATTGCACACCAGCTTAAGCTTTCCTGA
>NW_010251990.1:0-359 GCF_000690775.1 Eurypyga helias | reverse complement strand
TGCCCCCCAGCTTAAGCTTTCCTGAAGCAGAGCTGCTTGCCGCTCAGCATGGGCCGTCCTGCCTTGGCTGTGGTCACGGTGCTGTGCCTCTGGCTGGTGCGGGCTCCCTGACCGCTTTCACCCCTTCAGTTTCAGCCAAAGTGCCTTTGGGTGGTCTGCGCCTGGGGCGTTTGTGCCCGTGCTGGCACAGAAGCGGATGGAACGGGTGGACGGAAGACGGCAAGGGTGCTCCCAAAGTCGTTTAAGGCGATTTGGACCCTCACCCCGAGCCTTCAGTGCGCTGTCGTGGTTAGGCGTAGGCACGTGCTCTTGGGACACGAGTCTCCTGCCAACCCACTTCATTCCGGCCGGGATCGGCT
>NW_010251989.1:3672-34845 GCF_000690775.1 Eurypyga helias | reverse complement strand
CTTGTGCACCTTCAGGTTCCTCAGTGGTTACAATAACTTCAGTTTTAGTCCTTCAGGCTGGGGTATATTGGTTGTGATGCTGTATTATGAATGTTAATGAAAATCTAAATTTCCTTGAGTTCCTTATCATGCTCATCAATTTTTTCACTTTAAATTTACGCCAACATTGGTCTGTATTTTTCACTAAATGTCTTCAGTCTAAATTATGGAAAGAAATTTTGATAGACACTTTGATCTGTCTATTATAAAAACATGATTGCGTTAGGAAAGGAATTTAAGTATTGGCTGTATATATAGGGACTCAAAGCTGTAGGAAGATGAGTAAGGAGAGAAAGTGACTTGTTGGGTGCTGATTGGAATATGATCCAGCTAGGTTGATGGAGAGCTGATACACTTGTTCATAACTCAGTTGAATAAATTAGGTCTCAGAGAATTTGCAAAATTGGACACCATTTAAATTGGGAGTATGTTGTATAATATCCTTGAAAATGTTATTATTTGCAGTGTAATAAAAGGACAATAATTTCTTACAGTTAGGAAATTTGTCTGCGTGGTTTTTTTCTAGATAACCTGCAAAAGTACATGAGTGTAAAAGAAACTTTATTTTATTTTATATAGTGTAGCTCTACATTCAAATATTAAATATTCTAATTGTAACACAAATGTGGACTATTTCTTATTAATCAGGTATTCTCTCTGAAACTACAGAATTAGTGTTAATCTAAATTAGACCTGGAATTGACGTGGTTCTCACAGAACTGAACAAACTCTACTGGAATTATTATAAAGCCTCTATGAGTACCATCAGAAACCTTTTAAGTTTGTACATATGTAGGCTCACATGTATGGTTATCACCAGTTTTCAAGAGCTAACTGTCTGAACGATATTTTTTTGTCATTTAGATTGCAAAAAAATATAGACAGATCTATTAAAATTCTCAGACTTCTTCAATTTAAGTCTAATAACAATCTTTTGAGTTAGCTGGTAGAATTTCATCTTATTGACACCTATACACCTGGAAAAAAGTTCAAAGGCTTTCTCAGAAGTATTGTTTCTTAAACAGTAGGTAAAATGTGTGGGTGAAAATCTTCAGCCCGCAACATGCAAGTTAGACAAACTTGCCTACATGGTACCTTCCAACAGAAAATCTGTGGACTAATAAGGAAACTGAAATTGTACTAAAATTTGTACACAGATCTGGGCTTCTCATATGTAGTGGAAAACTTTTACAGCTTCCACAGTTACCAAACACAATTCAGTTGCTTTGCTGACTGTTATAATATTTGTACTTGGAATTTCTTCCATCCAAAGCTCTGAAGTCATTTAATAAATAGATAACATTGTAAGACAGAAGTAAATAACCATTATTAGTGTTCTTCATACATAGAACAACTTTGTGTGCTTTTTTGCCAAGGTTTCTAGTGACATGTTTTTGAGATTTGGTAAGTAGAACTCCATCTTTATCCTTCTTATTAACTCCCAGTATCATGGCTTTCATTATTATAGTTAAAACTCTCAGAGTTGGACATTTCAGGAATTTTTTTTTTTTTTAAAGTAAAGCTCTTTGGTACAGTAAATACCATTTACTTTCCTTAGAACACCATAATTACAGTAAAAAGATAGGAATGCCATGTCTTCAAGGAAGACAAGACAAAATTTAGAACGTGACCTAATTTTCAACACATAAAATAGCTTGTTGCCTTCATCCCACAGAGAATAGCAGCTGAAGTCAATAACACATCAGACAGATAAGATGGCACAACTAAAACCTCTTCTCTGCTTTTCATAAAATTCTAAGCAAACTCATATTATTAACCTTTCATTGATAAAGGAAACACGTTTTAAGCAGATTACAACTTCTAATGATGGACCTAAAATCTGGAATTTAACACAAGTAAAGACATTTTATTGTATCCTGTAATTTATCTAATTCAGCTAAAGCTGACAAGCCATTTCAAAAATTTAATATTAATAAACCCATCTTTATTTCTAAAATGCTAAAACTAAAAATGTCTCCAAGGACTGTGCAAACATACATCACAACAAAATAAATCAAAAAATAAAACAGAACTGGTAGCTACCATAGTAAAGTAAACTTAATATCCCCCCGAAAAGGATGGAACTGAATTAGAAATGATTGAGGTTAATTGCCATGACATTAAATGAGTTGCTGATGTCAACTTATATTTATATTTTACCCGTGAACTCTTTTTAAAAAAGAACAAGCTATTGCCATGCTTTTAGCACTAACTACATAAACTCTGAAGTCAAAGTGTTCTCTATGAAGTAAAGATGTGAGTTTTGTGAAAATCACAAGGGATCATGACCCAGGGCTTCTAAAGTATGCTTAAGATTTAGCCTAAGAGTAGTTCCCTTTTGTTAAGTAGGCCTACTTGGATAACTAAGGAAAACTTATTCTTTCCTAATTCAGGAACAAAAGCATTAATCAATGTTGATAAAGGTGACACAACCTGTCTCAGTGACAAGCACGTACTTCTAGCTAGAGCTTTTGGGAATTAACTATATTAAAATAATTGTTTCAAGCATCACTTATATACTATTGATTTTCAATGAAATATCTATCTGTGTTTATAAAGAGAATATGATCCATACCCTGTGCAGCTGCCTTCATGAATCTCCAATATCTCTTATGTATGGGTATTTCAGTGAGAGTTAAGTCTAATTGAATGATAATTTGCCATAGCATTACAAATTGTGGTTTAACTAGAATTATGTGGAACTTTATATAAAACCCAATCAGACAGTAAAACAGATTTTTAGCCTTAAACCAGAGGTCATCCTCCCACTGAATTGTAATGAGATATGTTGAATACCTCAGAGGAAAGAAATGTCTTTAACCCTTACATTGCAAACAGAGACTTACCAATTGCAGAGCTTCCCTAATAATTCCCCAATAGAAGGATATCCTGCTGACATCAGGAACCAATTTGATCTGAGGCCAATTAACCCAATTAATCATAATGAACAACAGAACAATATATTTCCAATGACCTTACATAATATGAAAATAAGATAGTCTTTCCACACTGGGTTTCCAGTGCTGGAAAAACATGTAATAGTGATTAAGACAAGTTCAAAATTAGAGTGCAACTTCTAGAGATTTTTGGCAGAGAAGTTACACACTCTTACAGGTGTGGCATTGAACAGCAGTGCTGGAGTTTAGGTTTAATTCCTGTTTTTTTCTGTTGATCTGATGAAAGGGCAAAACATAGAATCATAGAATCATAGAATAGTTTGGGATGGAAGGGACCCCAAAGATCATCTAGTTCCAACCCCCCTGCCATGGGCAGGGACACCTTGCACTAGACCAGGTTGCTCAAAGCCTCATCCAGCCTGGCCTTGAACACTTCCAGGGATGGGGCATCCACAGCTTCTCTGGGCAACCTGTTCCAGTGCCTCACCACCTTCTCTGTGAAGAATTTCTTCCTGACATCTAATCTAAACCTCCCTGATTTCAATTTATACCCATTACCCCTTGTCCTGTCACTACAGGCATATATATATAACACATATAACACAGATAACATATATCTGTGTTATCAATTATGGAATACATCTGAGCCAAATCTGGATCACTTGCATGTAAATGTTGTTTATTTGCAATGATAAGATTATATGTGGATATATACTGAGATCTGTAATATTTCTGAAGTGAAAAGTTGACTTAATTTCAATGTCTCCATAAGGACTGACTCCTGATGATGCCCATTGCCTCTGGGCACCACTGAAAAGAGCCTGGCTACATCTTCTTTGCACCCTCCTGTCATGTGTTTATATACAGATGAGATCCCCCCCTGAACCTTCTCTTCTCCAGGTTGAACAGTCCCAGCTCTCTCAGTCTTTACTCACATGTGAGATGTTTCCGTCTCTGAATAATCTCAGCAGTCCTTTGTTGGACTCTCCAATATGTCTCTCTTGCACTAAGGAGCCCAGAGCTGGACACGGTGTTCCAGGTGTGACATCACCAGGGCCAAATAGAGAGGAAGGATCACTTCCTTCAATCTGCTGGCGTGGAATATCATCGGCTTTCATTGCTGCAAGGGCACATCTAGGGCTGGGTGGCATGAGGCTCTGGGGAAATGTCACTGTCATTGCAGTACTCTTGACACAGACTCTGGTAAGCATAAATAACCTTCTCAAACGCTAAAACTCATGGCAAAAATATCTAGTTTGAATTTTAGTTCTTCTAAAAATGGAACATAGAGAGGCAAAGCAATGTCTAATGGAGCTATGAATAATAATAAGCATCCATCCTATGCCTGCTTAAATTTATTCAAATCAGCTTTTAAGGTCCAGGGCTGGGTTATATTTGGCTTTGTCAGAATCATTAGTAGACAAATGCAGAGCATTACAGGAAAAGGACTCCATTCTGTCTGTGTGCTCTCAGTGTTGGAGCCGTGGAATGCTTTCCTCTTTTTTAGCTTGCAGACCTTTCTTGTGTTTGAGTAGATAAATGTAAATTGGAGATTGAGCAAATAGCGTTAGATATTTTAATGCGGGCAGATATGACTGCTGCTGGATAAGAGCTTATGCTTCTATTATGTTCTAAATTTAAATAACTTGGTACTCCTTTAGATTTCTTAGCAAAAATAAAATCAGGAGGAAGCTTGAGCAGCTCTGAGTTTATGGTCAGCAATTTATCATGAAATGCAAATGAACCCCACAGAGAATTCCTTTTTTTTTTTGAAATGAGAATGGTGCAGAAGCCTAGAAACATGCAATTGCTTTCATTAAATTGCCCCTTTGGTGTCCTGACTGTTGGAAGTAGACACCTACCCACTTGCAGTCCATGGCCTGCAAGGACTTATATACCTTCTGAAATTTAAATGTATAAAACCACCCTCCTACATGCTTGAAGCTAACCAAATACATGACATGTCACACTATAGTGGACTGCTAAGATATCTGAGCTAAAGCTGTGTAAAGTATCTCAGGTGTAGGAATTGGCTGCCTACCATACTGGGAAGCTCCTAATGAGCTGATATACCTGATTTCTTAACTTGGTCAAGATCAGCACTCCTTAGGCTAGAATGCTTCCGTTATTTAAGGCCAGCCCATGTATGGGCTCAGGTATCTTTTCAACAGACCACAGTGTATGATATATTCATGCAATTTTAGCAACATTTGTAGGTATTTCACTGAAAATTTACCTTAGATATGGTTTTGATTATGCAGCTGTTTCAAGGACACTTCTATAAGGTATTAACAATGTCAGCAGCTCTTCCTCAATGGTTATCAGGTGATGGTGATACAGGACCTTGTTCTCACCAACAGGGAGGGGCTGGTGGGGAATGTGATGCTCAAGGGCAGCCTTGGCTGCAGGGAGCATGAAATGGTGGCATTTGAGATCCTTAAGAATAAAAGCAGGATGCATAACAAGCTTGTCACCCTGGAATTCTAGAGATCATATTCTGGCTTCTTCAGGTGACTGGCAGAGTTCTATGGGATGAAGACCTGGAGGGAAGAGAGGTCTAAGAAAGCTGGTGAGTAATCAAACATCTTCTCCAAGCTCAGGAGCTGTGCATCCCAATGAAGAGGAAGTTGGATAAAAAAGCCAGTAGACCTGCATGAATGAATAAGCAACCGCTGGACAAACAGAAGTGCAAAAATGAAGTCTCCAGTGGGTGGAAGCAGACATAGGTAGCTTGGGAGGGGCACAGAGAAGTTGTCTGAGAAGTCAGGGATTGGGTCAGGAAAGCCAAAGCCCTGACCGAATTAAACCTGGCCAGGGACATCAAGGGCAACAAGAAGGTCTTCTATAGGGACACAAGAGATAGAAAGATCAAGCAAAGTATGTGCTGGCAGCAAAGCCAATTGTATCCTGGGCCGTATCAAGAAAAGTGTGGCTATCAGGTTGAGGGAAGGGCTTCTCCCCCTCTATTCTGCTCTCATGTGACCCTATCTGCAGGTTTGCATCTCTAGGACCCCCATTGTAAGAAGGATATTGACTGGTTAGAGAGAGTCCAGAGGAGGACCATGATGCTCAGAGAGCTGGAGCACATCTCCTGTGATGAAAGGCTGAGAGAATTGGGCTTGTTCAGCCAGGAGAAGAGGAGGCTCTGGGGAGACCTTATTGCAGCCTTCCAGTATGTGAAGGGGCTACAAGGAAGCTAGGGAGGGGACTTTTTACAAGGGCCTGTAGTGATAGGACAAGGGGTAATGAGTTTAAATTGAAAGCAGGTAGATTGAGATTAAATATCAGGAAAAAATTCTTCACAGAGGAGGTGGTGGAGCATTGGAACAGGTTGCCCAGAGAAGCTGTGGATGCCCCATCCCTGGAAGTGTTCAAGGCCAGGCTGAATGAGGCTTGGAGCAACCTGGTCTAGTGGAAGGTGTCCCTGCCCATGGCAGGGGGGTTGGAACTAGATGATCTTTAGGGTCCCTTCCATCCCAAACTATTCTGTGATTCTACGGTGGGAAACACGACTGAACAATATATACAACCATCCTCGAACCCATGGAGGTTCACAGTGCCTGGGGCTGGAGGAGTTCCTTGCTGGCCCTTGTCTGTGCTGCTTCCTAGACTGGGCAGTGGGACAGGCCCTGGCCGCAAGGTCCTGCACTGTTATCCCCTTGGGAAGCCGCACTGTTCCTGGCTCCTACTCTGCAAAGCTGTCATTGAGGCATGACATTTTTAAGAATTATGACTTTAAATAAAACTGGACAAGTTTTGTATATTTGGTAGGTCTAGCAAAAAGAAAACTTTCAGGTTTCAAGTAGGCTGCAAAATTATTCTCAACAGTGTATGAATGTTGTCTTTGCACTACATTGCTTTTTGGCATTCAAATTTAGCACCCATTATGCATTTTTGCATGGATATTTAGCCCCCTGAATTTGTATTTATACTTTAGGTGTTCATTTTATTTATGCTGCCCAGAGAAAATCTTAAATTTAAGATAACTGATTGAAAAAAAGTAATTGAAGATTATGTATACATTCTTGTGAGCAACTATTTTTCTTTCTTGAGCACACAGAAAAAATCTAGCTTGAAGACTCAAATAGTGGTGTTCTGAAAAAGTACAAGAGCAGTAGGAGAATATTTTAGATAAGGCAGGAAACTTTGGACAGGGCCTAAAATTAACAAAAAAGGAACAATAGGTACCTTATGTTTAAGCACTTTTTTACACCAACTGCTCAGATGGAAATTATCTAAAAAGTTATTCTGCTGTTATCAATCTGTGTAAAGAAATTTTAACAGGGTAAGGCAAAAAATCTCAGGTTGTTTCTTTGTTTATAAGGATAAAGACCAAATTGCCACTGTATGTTTTTTTTTTGATTACCAGTGCTGTCCTAAAACTTCATTTGTTTATTTCAATAGCTATATTATTTTGGCTGTAGGCATATAGATTCTATGGATGGAAAGTTTTATACTTTTAAAAATCTATTCAATTTCAGAAAATACATGTACATAACAAGGAATGGAATCTACTTAACACACAGAGGTTCAAAAATGTTAATACCTCAACCTATACTTCTCTGCACCAATGTAAACCAATAGTTTACTCAACTAAGAGGAGAATCTACTCCATATCTCCAGTCAATTACAGTACTATAACAAATATAATGTTGCTTAGGGGTGTGTGCTTATTTACAACCTGCTATCAGTGCTTTTTCTCGATCTCTTGTTACTGTACATACAAGAGATGGCCCATAGATTCTTCCTGTTTTGTATTTATTGTAATGCTTACAAAACCTCAATAAAATTTTATGAGCACACTTTACTAAGTTTGTTATAGGTATAGCAATCAATATCAAACAAGAAGAAACAGGCTGGAATTACAGACTTTGTGGGAATTAGGACGCTAAACCTGACTCTCACAAATATCCCTTGGGTAGAATTTCTAAAAGCAGTTCTTGGAATAAGGTACCCAGTTTCTATTGATTTTTCATTAGGTTCATAACAGATGTGGTGCTATAAAACCTTGTTTCTATCTCTTATGGAAAAAGTGAACCTAATGAGTACAGTAAAATGCATTGAATTTCCAAATTTAAGTCCATGCAAATGGCCTACCAAAAAAGGTACAGCATTTTCATGTTTACCTGTCACACAGTGTTTTTATTTAATGTATTATGTACACACTGTGTTCTTCACTGGTGTGTATATATATAAAAAATATTAAGGAGCCATTAGAATGGTGATAAGTGCAGATGGATTTTACAACTTTCCAGGCTGATTTTTTTTTTTAAATTTTATTTTAAAGAGAAAATTCTTTCAAAGTCAGGTCTGTTCTTAGAGCCACTTTTCAGCTTAAAACCTTTACAAGGATTCTGATTCTTTAAACACTAGATATATGTATATATCTGCTCAGGAAAAAAAAAAAAAAAACAGTACACCCAAACCAAAGCAAAACCCTCTAGTGGTACACCATGGCTCTAACTTAAACAGCATTGTGCAAACTCCAGGACTGTGGCTGAAATATGCAATAGCTTGTGCAGATATATTAGAACTCATTTTCAATTGTGAGTGTAGCATCTCAAATGTGAACATTAAACTTGCCACAAAAAAATCGGGTGCAGTGAACCCATTCTGTGTGCTCTGTGGACACAGATGTCCTGCCAACCATTCTCAAGCAAGAGGGTTAAAAGCCAACTCAGGTACATTCTGCATCCAGGAGCAATGTCAGTCCCTCTAGTATGCTTTTCCCAGCTTGTCTTCCCCACAGACTCAGTGAGCTATGAGTCTGAGATCTTATGTAGACCCAAATCATTAACTATCCTGTTGTGTAGCTGTTTTGCACTATGGAAAGATCGAACAGCTCAGACAAAGACAATGTGTTTAATCCACACAATACCCTGAACTCTTCCAGTGTGGTTTCTGTATGGCATTCTTAATTATTTCTGAGGACAGTTTCACCATTAATGTTTATGTAAGAATAAACATCACTCACTTGCCACTTTCACATTTCTTAATACTTGTAACAGTTCTTTATTTAAACCATAATAGAAGAAATTACATATAGCATTAAGAAAAGGCTTACCTATATCAGTCACTTGTGTCGAGAACAAGTCAGAAGCTATCACAGGCAAATGCCTGCTAATGGTTAAGATCAATAATCAACAAAATGTGAGCTACTTTGTTTAGCTAGAGCTCCTGTCTTCATCCTGGTGACACTTCTTTCTACCGAAGTCCACATAGGGTGCATGGCAGAAATCGTCATTGCACTTTAAATTTACACTTTAGCATGGTGTACACTGATAAAACAAGTCTAGGTTCCTGAGATTGTGCAGTTATCTCCTTCTTGATGCTTTCTGTGTAGAAACATGGAGGTGGAGAGGTCACAGTGCTGTGCTGCTGCTGACCCTTCTGCCAGATGACAGGATCCCCTTCTCCAAGAGGCTCAGCTCCTCAGATGCACTTCTTGAGTGGTAGTTCCTCCTGTCTCACATCACTGACTGTGCCCTTGTTGTGTTACCTGTCACAGGGCTGTCTCAGAAAAAGAGAGATACCTGTGAGGTTTACCCAAATTCTCAAGGTACATAAACCATAAATTTCTGTTTAAAATCCAGGGGTGCCTAGTGGCATGCATTTGGAGAAAGCTTTCCATGCTCAGGCCAAGGGTAAATCGCTGTTCTGCTTGTTTTCTCTGACAGGAAGCAAAGAATATTGCTGCCTTGCTTTCTGCAGATTTAAAGCCGACTTGTCAGCTCTCATTGCTGTTTCCCAGCTCCATATGGGGAACAGAGAGACTGAGAAAAATCAAGCCAGATTGATTGACTAAAACTTACTAATATCATTTAGGGGTGAAATTTTGAATAACAACTCAATGATAGCAAAAAGCCTAGCAGTGTTCCAGTTTCCTACAAGAAAGCTGGATTAAAACCTTTTACTTCTCTTCCCCACAATAGAACTGCATCCATAATAGAGTGCTTGCTGGTATTAGCTGTAGTGAGAGATATATCTTTTCCAGTAAACCTTTTACTAGTGTAGGCTAGACCTCAATTTCACTCTGCTGAAGCTCAGGAAATCAATGACCACCTGCAAAGACAGGCACTGGAAATAATCATTGAGAATTATGTTAAATCCTTCTGGAGTTATGAGATTATAGTAGAAGCTCAGTCTACATTAAAATATGCATATACTCCAGGTTTTGTAGTTGCAGAAATATGGCAAAAAAACCATGAAAATCAAAGATGAAATAAAGGTTCCTTCCTTATTCAACTTTTTATGTTACTGCAGTAAGAGGCTGACATAATAATACAAACAAAATGTTTTGAACCTGGGATATAATCATGGTCCTAACCCCCAGCACTTCAGCATCATCTGGCATGCAGACATCACTTGACACAATCATTATTAGTTCATTCCAGGGACAACTGAGTTTATATGAGCCATTTTCTCATGGTACAGAGCAAATGTGTGTGTACAGACCACCACATACACAGAGCTACCCAGGGCTTCCCTGATCTCATAGCTGACACCCCTGTGCTCTCACCCTTAGAGATACATTGGCACTCTCACTCCTAGAGCTATTACTTAAACACCCACTAATTCCCCTGAATCCCAAGCCACTTCATCTACTCATTGGTTAGTTCAAATTGATCTTCACTAGTGCTCATACAAGTGTGTTTTCTGCTTGCTAGTACCTTGGACACATGTGCTGTCCAACATGTGGTGTGACTTCAGTGGCTGCAATGGGACCCCCATAAACACAACACAGAGTCCTTACCCAGGAAAGAGTTTGAAAGCAATGTAATAAGAAGATAGGACAGACTGCTCTCATCACATGCAGGGCATGGCCAGGCAAGTATACTGAGCAGTAAAGTATTTACATGTGCCTGATGTAAATAGTTTTTTGTACCTTTACACCTCTATTTTCCCATTTATTTTCTGCCCAAAATCACACAAACCTCTTCCTTGCCCCACTTTTGGTTTCTCCCCTAAACATCCCATAATAAGACTTATATCATCCTTTTTTCCCTACATTTCCATAATATGTCCCATTCCTAGACAGCAACCCTCATAGTCCAAAATGTGATCTGGAGAGCTGCCTCCCACTGACTAGTGGTGATGGGTTTCATGCCTGAACACTGGGGCTGATGGTTCCGCTGTGGGAGGGACCCATACAGGATGGTCGTTCAGTGGGAGTCTCTAATTTAGGTTCCTGCCTGCCACTGTGTCCTTTTGCTCCTCTGGGCTTGATGGGCTGATGGCCATTGTGATGGGTCTGAAAGTAGCCTGGCAGGGCATTATTTGACCTCCCCCTACTGCCATTGTCTCTGAATTCCTTTGTGGTTGTGCAGATGAGCTTTATCAGACAACCTAACAATATGTATATAGTTTATAAGAATATGTTGAATTTGGATTGTAGGGCGGTAATCTAAATGGAACTTGATTTTGATTGTACCATCTCTTTACATACATGGCCTCCCATGCTTCTAGTCAACATGTAGTGATTTTAAATCACTCCTGTATTCTTATGCACTTGGATTTGGGATATTTTGAAACAAGGGTTATTTAGAGATAATTTTAAGTAGCTACAGAATGGGAAAATAGCCAGTAATGACAGTAATGAGTATAACACAAAGTAATGAGGAGTCCTGAGAGAATAATGTAGGACACAGGGCCTGATCTTTGCCCTTTTCATAAGTGGAAGAGAAGGTCGGGGTGTCTGAGCCTTTGAGCCAGCTTCAGTACTGAGACAATTTGGATGATTTCTAGGATGAACTGCAGTGCAGGTCAATAACACTAATGAATTACTAAAATAGTACCAAGTCACCCACTGTCCGGTGAATATTTAAGAAATTTTCTGACAAATTACAAATTCTAGTCATGATATGAACTAATAAAATTGTGACATTTTTGAAGCTTCTTCCAAAGTGAGCACGGAGTCTTCTTACAGTGTCTTCTCTTTTTATCGTGAATTTGATACAATGGCAAAAGGTTGAGCTTTGTGACAAGTTAAGATATGCTTACTAGACAATAATTACACTACTGAAATTTTTGAAGGAAAAGAGAAGCAATTCACTTATCTTTTTATAGAGGACTAGTATCTGGAGAATGGAAAATAGACAGGCACAGAAGAAAGATGCTAAGGGTTTGAAGAGGGAAGGGGGTGGGTTATAAAATAGAGAAACTTCACAAAGACATACAACAAGTGTTGTGTAGGAGTGGAACATAAATATGAACAGACTTTCAAAGAAAGGAGATGTCCATATAAGGTTTGGTTCCAGCCCAAGAAGGCTGGTGAAACTCAAGCAGGAAATTATATGGAGGAGTTGTTATTGTGTTTATATGTTTTGTGAAATAACCTCAGTTTTTAAAAAATCTAAGGAATGTTATTGGTAGAGCAAGGGAAAGTTTCATTGTCACACACTGTAGATTGGTTAAAATCCCTAGACAGGCATGTGAGATTTTTTTTTTTTTTCTTCCATGGGAAAGTCAACAGTGACACCTCTAAAGGAGTCACCCGAGCCCTGTTTTCAGTTAAGAAGCAGAACAAACAGAGGATCTGTGCTTTGGCAAGGTTAACAGGTAACATAAAACACACCAAGTCTGGCTGGTCAGGATGTAGGGCAACAGAATAACAAATAAATATGTGCCCCAGAAAAAGTACAACACCTAATGCTTTGTGGTCTTCACAGTTCTGTCACTTCCCATACCTGGGGCAAGAGGTAAGAGACATGAGTTCCCTGCAGCACACTTACCTATGTGCTAGCTAATTTTAATTCAGAGCCAGCTGTGTCTGCAAGTCTCCTGATGCTCCTGCTCCCTTGCCCTGGCATGGGCCCTGGCCCTGGTTCCTGTCGCTATCACCAACCCTCAGGTGCTGCAAGGATGTCCCAGTTGGTGACGGTGCTGCCTCTGCTGTGGTGGTCCTCAGCTTCCAGCTCTGACTCCTTCCTGGAGCAGATCTGCTCCTACTGCTCTCCAAGAGCATGCTCTTTCCTGGCACAATTATATAAGTAAACTAATTGAGACCAGGACACAGGCTGAGCACTGGCACTTGGCTGTCTACAGTGTTCAATTTTTAGCCTGATTCGTGGCGCTGCTTTGGCTGGTGCCCATCTTGAGTCACTGCATGGTTGTGGACACAGTTTGGTTATGAACATGAACCATGGACCAATCCCAATAGACTATATAGAGGAGTTTGATTTGGGAAGAAAGAGAATTATAGCCATGTGGGTGTGATCCATGAAGCACCCATTGGCCTTGTGGACAGAAAGAGGTTCTTTGTTTTATTTGAAAACATATTTATGTAGTTTCTATTGCCCACTGGGATATTAGAAAGTGATGGATTTCAGTGGCAACAAGGTAACTTAAATCTGACATTAAGAAAATTTCTTTGAAGGCAAGTCTAATGTGGTCGAACTGACTAACATGGTTGTGGAAGCTGTGTAACTGGTGGATTTAGGAAGCAAGTCTATTCAAACATCTTGTGAGGAATACTGGAATATCTATCCTACCTCAGCAAAAGTCAGTAGTCTGCTTTAAAAGCATATCTTTTTAAGGCTTATCACTAGTTATAATATTCCTGTGAATAGATAGATGTCAGATGCTGGGTAAAGAAAAGGAGAGGAAAGAAGAGAAGAAAATACATAGGAAACAAAGAATGTACTTGTGAATGAAGACAAACAGAAATAAGAAACAGACACAATCCAAGAAGCAATTTACCATAGTATAATTAAGAAAGGGAAACACAGAATGAGGGAGGACAGGAAAATCCATATGGCAAAGCCTAGGGAGGGAAAACTGCTAACTTAAATGAATAAATTTATGCCAATAGCTGAGAATGGGATGCTTTTTAAGGGTTAATGAAGAACATTTTGCAAGCAGTATTGTAGTAATTCTATTTAAAGCACTCGCTTTTTCTTCTGTCTATTCTGTCGCCTACTGAAAATTGCACAACTTTGTTCTCCAATACTATTATGAAAAAAGCAATCAACTCAATTGTCTTGGGTCTAATGATGCTGACTACCTCCTTCCAGCATTCAGAGAGAGATATAGAGAAAATAAGATAAATAACCTGGGACAAAAACACAAATCATTAGAATTTTTAATAAGCCTTCACCAACAGAAAGCTGAACGCTGTTAGTTATATCTGCCCGCTACTGCTCATGGTCCAGTGGACAGCACACTGCACAGGGAGCTAGGAGATTTCAGATCTTCTTCCAACTCTTACACTCTTGCTGCATAACAGCTTAAACAGATCACATGAGCTTCAGCTCCCCAGTAATTCAATGGAGATCATTAAGTAGCATATAAATAGCACTGGTGGTGCAGTATTCTGCGATAAAATACACCAAACTTGAGAGCAAACTTTCTTTGTTCTAGTTCAAATAGGAACAGTGACCCTCCCAGATAAAGTGTTGTGACCTCATGTAAGACATAGGGTCATGAGCCTGAGGGAAATTCAATCACTGAGGTGGGGTTGTATGTCTAGAAATAGAACCAGACAAGTATTTCTTGCAAGACATTGCAGAAAACTGAACTAGAAGTTATCATCAATACTGCAGCTAGAACATTCAGTGTGTACAGAGTCTCTGAGAAAATCTATGGCCAACCATAGTTTGAAACCTTTTAATACTTCTGTTTCTGGTCCATTGTTAGTGTCCATTCTCTGAGCTCTCCAATTAGGATTTCTGGAGTTTTTTTGCATTTTGTTTGTTTGTTTTTTATTATTTTTTTTCTTGGAAAACAAGGACCAGAATTTAGTCCTCTTTAGGTTGTGCTGGAGTTATAAAGTGACTTAAATCTGTCACAGACAAACTGTGAAAGATTACCTAGATAGTAGAAAAGTATCAAATTGCAAAAGCTAGAAAAATTACCATAGTTTAAATCAAACATATCATCAGATCTGGAGCAATGTATACAAAAATAAGCCTTTCACTACAACAAAGAGTTTAAGCCTATGACGCTGTGTCTATACTATGTTTAATGACATAATTTTTATGTATGTCTAGATAATACATACACTTTAGCCTATCTGTTCCTCTTTTCTACTTATGGAATTTACAGCATGAATCATAGAATGGTTTGGGTTGGAAGAGACCTTAAAAATCATCTAGTTCCAACCCCCCTGCCATGGACAACGACACCTTCCACTAGACCAGGTTGCTCAAAACCTCATCCAGCCTGGCCTTGAAATGCATACTGAATTTGTGATTGGTCTGTCTTGTAGGTGTAGACAACAGAAAAGTCAAAATGGCCTTTCTCCTATTTGCTTACTGTCCTTCCACAGACTATCTCTCAGTAGTCACATAGAGTTTGATGCTATAGGTGTTTTAAGTAACTTGGAAGGGAAGTAAGCTTGGTAACACAGCATGCCAAGAAAACAACATGGAAACAGAAAGGTCCTTTTGGGTCAGATTAGTGGTGTGCCCCTGTCTTCAACAGTGGCAAAAGGAGGGAAAGTGCATGAACCTGCTTGCTCTCTGCATCCGTTCCCATTGTGCTCCCTCTTTGTACCCACATGAAGTTGTTTTTTCATTTGTTTAAATCGTGTTTGGAGGGTATGATGATACTATCTGCTACTACTACATTCCTTCAGCAGTGAGTTCTAAAAGTTTGCAGTGTTCCATGTAGAGGGTTTCATTTTTTATCCTTGTCAGCATTGAAATGCAAAATTTTAGATAGGTGATAAAAATCAAGGCCTGATTTTAGCACTAACCAATGCCTTGTGAATTCTTATCCATGGTCAGACTTAAAATTTTACTGTACAGCTATACTGACTCTCTTTTTTTTTTTTTTTTTTTGGAGGAGAAGGAGCTTATGACATGCAGCTCCAACTCTTTATGGGAGCACTATGTCAAGAGTAAAGGACTGATAAAGAAAATTATCAGCTCCATCTCTTCCATAAGAAAACAGAGGAGAAATAGCACATCTCCTTAACTGGGACAATTTCACATGACTGATTCAGAGCAATTCATTTCAATTACTCTGATCATCAGATAAATAGCACATCTGGTAGTGTCTGCAAACTAATCATTAACAGGTGTGAATTGGTGTCTGCAAGCATATATTTCCTACTGTGTGGCCCTTTGTTCACTTCAGGACACTTCTTAATTAGAAACAAGTCTGAATCACAAGCTTTTAGATGTGGATCTGTTCTTTGAACACCCCCAAAATCAGCACTTTGTACATCAAGTTGTTATTTAGAGAAAAGATCTCTGATAAAAAATCAGTTTCATGGTTATGAGGAAGCATTCATTGTCCAGCTCTGACTCACTGCCATTAGGTTTGGATGTTAGCTTCTGTTTACAACAATACTGTCACGTATTATACATATGATATGTTTACAGCCTGTGCTACTTATGGTAGAAAAGACATACACTGTTATTGCCCAGGGCACATAAATAGAAGTTTACGTTGCAAATATAGAATCTTCTGCCCTCATTGCTGCCGGATGACAGTTGTTTTCTAAGTGTTTAGTAAGATGCATTAAGAGACTTCAGGCAAGTGTATAAAAAAACAGGGGGAAAAAAAAAAAAAAGAAACAGTATGTGACCTGACAAAGGTTTGCTGTTACTTAGTCGGCAAAGTTGAATCTACATGGAGGATATTTTTCCATTTAGTTCTAACCCTATGTGACTTACTACAATTAAATCCCATATCTTGGTTTTAGAACTGTGTCTCAAGAAGGTGTAGTCATACACCAAAGCACTGTGGCTAACTTTGCTAACCTGCTTTGACCATGTTTATGTACATTCTTTTGAATTAGGCAGTTTAAATAAACCTTAAAGTAAATAAATCCACTCTAATATGTGAGCTTCTGAGCTTCTGTTACGAAACTTTAATATGAACTGAGAATATGGTTTGCAATAGGCTTAGTGAGTTAAGAGGTCCATGTGGAAAAAAATAAACTATATAGAAGGGTTTCATGCCTATTTGCAATGCTAGTATTGCAAAGTACCACCTCTGCAGCAGAATTCTTGGAGAATACTGGGGGGTGTGTCTCTGGCAAGAGGCAGCTGGTGGAGCATCAGTTTAGGTTACAAATAATCCCAGCACAGTCAGCAAACATTTAACCATATTTTGCTATTTAACTCTTTTGTGATTAATTTCTGACAGGGTGAAACAAATTTGGAATTTGCAATATAGGAGACAGTAATTGTTTACTGTGTTTCTATTCATTTTTTACCAGAAAAATGTACACAGAAAACCTCAAATGGACAAGAAAGGACGATTCATTGGTCAATATTTAGGTAGAGGAATAAACTGCACAAGTAAAGTAGATCATGTAAGGAAACATTTTTGCTGTAAAACAGGCTAAGCGAAGGACTTTTAAAGCCTGAGAGGAATATCCTAAGATAACCCACTAGCTAAAGAAGCGGTGCATGTAGCACTTGGTTTTTCTGATCAGTTAGGGCACAGCAGAACTTTAGTTAGGAAACTATAATGCGAAAAATGCAAACAAGAGACCAAAAAGCCACAGCAACTTCTAAAAAAGATCAGTATAGTGAGAAGAAAAGTAAGAAACCAAAGACTAAAAAGTGACTGAGGTTTAGCAGAGGTGATATTTTGATGAAAAAAGATGACCTAACTATTAAGAGAGTTAGCAGTGCCAAAACTCACTTTATTAGTTAACAATAACAGAAAACATCCCAGAGCTTTAGATTTGGTTCTCTCTAATGATAAATTTTTAGTATGGTGTCTGGCCAACTAACACCTTCTCCAATATTTCCAGGCATGGTTCAGGAGTTAGCACAGCTGAAGTGAACGGTTTGGATATGTCCACTTTCTTTATAAAAAGTTTGAATGTTTACAGACCTAGTCATTTGGCCTCAGGACCAGAAAATAAACACTTGCATTTTTTGTTTATGATATCAGTGTAGCCACAAGCTACACTTAAACTCCATGCTCATCACAGGGTAGATAGTGTTTTTGATGCAAGCAGAAATGCTGGGAAGTTGTGTGAGCTATCAGACAACTGTGATCATATTTGCTCAACCAGGCAAAATGAGTATAAAACTGCTATTTTTATTTGGGGGCATTTTATACTCAGTTTTCACTGCTCTAAGTGTCTGCTCAATTTCCAGGGAAATGGGAATGATGTCTTATGATCCAATGATATGGAGCAAAGAGAGAGTGAGGATAGAAAAATGCTGGAGGAAAAAAGTCAATTTGAGCTGGTTTTTATTATTCTAAATTTCGTAATTCTGAAGTCCTTTGTGGAACATTCTGGGCGTAGACTCAAGTAAACTTCAATTTCAAAAGCTGAAAAAGGTTGTGATCTAACAGAAGACTACTGAAGCTTCACTACTGCACATATGTGAAGGCCCAGAAAGTCAAAAACAGTACACAAAGTCATAAATTTATTTTGAAATTCAGATTAAGGGGGGACAGAGCTTGTGCATCAGTAAAGTATTAAGAGGTAAGGAGTAATTAAGACTAATAAATAAAAACTTGTCTATTTAGTGAAAGATAGAAAAATATTGGGTTTCTTCGTTCTGTTTTTAAGCATACCCAGCTTAACTATTTTTGTAGAGTTAACAGGGTAATGGATTCAGAGCACTCTAATAGAAATTTCTTTTTTCCAAGGAGAAAACATACTTAGAAGAATGCCAGAATAACAGAGAAAACAGATCTCCATGAAACAAATTGAAGAATCTTCTGGCATGCAAAGACTAAAGATGCAATTCGTGTGCCGTGAAAAAAAGCCTTTTCCTGAGGTTCTAAAGTTTGCCCTTGATTATCTGCAGAATGAAATAGAATGTGTGTATGAGGCAGAGAGCATCGTGCACCGCGAGAAGGAGAGTCAGTAATGGGTGGGAAACTACATGATCTAATCTGCAGACTGCACATTTTCAAATGCCACAGTCTCAATTATGTTGAATTCAAAGCAAAATTGAAACTCTCCCTGTTCCTGCAAATCTCATCCTATCAACCTCTATCTGGATTTGCTTGAGGGACCTTCTAAATAAATAATAATAATAAATAAAGGAGTTGGGTTAAGTTATATATATGTTTTTAAAGCAGCTATCGTTATTTTGAAGCGAAATGGGGGCTTATGACACAGACATTCTTTTGTTAGAGTTAATGTACCTTGAAATCTTTCGACTCAGCACAGCAGACTGTCAAAGGTGCTTAAAAAAATAGTCCAATATTCTCCAAAACTCTTTCTGCAAGAAGGGTCTTGTGTGAAATGGTAACAGCCACAACCCCAACAGTGTTTACAGAAATAGAGTTTTTCACTGCAGAGGCATCGCAGTGAAACTTGAGGTGAAAGGGAATACAAAATGAGACAAAGACTTTAGTTTGTGATTCTTGTAAGTTAATAAACCTTTAAAATTGTGTTTACATGTTACATTTTTTCCTGAGCTCATTCAAATAGAGGTCATAGTGTGATGAGTGTATTTTAAGGGTTCCTTCTTCCTATCCAGGGAGAATGGTGTTTTCTTAATTTGGAGATAAGTGTTGTTTACCTGTCTCCAGGATTTGGTGCTCCCAGATGTAGGGCTGCCCACCTTCAAACCTCTCTTCATCTTCTGTTTCCCTGAACTACCTCAATAGTTTAGGAGTGTATTTCTGGGAAGTAGGGTATGTAGGTTTGTGCCTCCTTATAATGAGATGATAACTCCTGGATTATTATGCACTGCTACAGGTCTTGCTCATCACAATAACTCCTCCTTGGCCAGTGTTGTATGGAAACAAATGCAATCATTGCACTATCTGCTTTTCAAAGTATTATTGGTTTGCATTAATGAAAGTACAAGCGAATAGATTGGGCAACCCCAAGAATGGAAGTATGTTTAATATATTTAAGGCACTTAAAGTCTCTCTCAATGAATTCTGGATCACGGAGGTGCTTATTACCTTGTTCTTCAGCCTAGAATGTGAGTGTGTGGGTAGTTAAGGATTTTTTTGTGGACCACACCAAAGATGCTGACAGAACTTTATGTCTTGCAATGCTGATTGATGAAATTGCTCTCCTTAAACTGTAATACTTACACTCCACCTAAGAACTGTCCTAGACTGGAATGTTGAACATTATCCTTCATCTCTTTATGTTTCAGTTTACTGTATATTAGTCATGGTAACAACAGTGTTGTGAGGAAAACCATATACCATATTCTAGTCACTCAACTGCTATGAAAACGGAGCAGATAGCACAGATCTGTTCATATATTAAAAAGCAAAATTATAGAAAGTGTGAGGAACCTTATGTTGTTATTATTACTGCAATTGTGTTCATAGTGCAGTAGCACCTGGGAACTAGAAGGCTGACCTCAATTTATGAAGTGCTCTACAAACAGCAGCCAAAAGTGTGCTACATACAAACACGTGTAGCGTAAAAAGGAGACAAGAAAGGCAAAGAAGATAAGCAGCAGCATAGGAAGGAAAAGAAATAAAACAGTACCAATAGGCAGCAATCTTAGATTATTACAATTGATGTATACAAAGTATTTTTGTAAGCATAATGTCAAAAGACAGATTTAGAGAAGGGACTTAAAGGAAAGCAATAATGTTACTTTGGAGTGTTTCTTCCAAGCGTGAACAACATGAAAGTAACTGCTTGAGAATGAATCAAGTGGGTGATGGAGGGTATTATCAGTAGCTGATTAGAAGCAGGAGACAATCTCTTGTTTCTGAAGGAGAGATAAAGTGGGATTAGATTATGAACACAAAACAAATAACAAAAATTTGATAGTGAAGAGGAGTCACAAGCTGTAAACAGAGCAGCGCATGATCAAAGAGTAAGGAAATGTAATACACAGCACGATTTTGTAGCAGAGCCAAGGTACTTTTGTGTGTACTCAGTAAGCAAGATGTTCAGCAAGCAGGACCAGAGCTTTGGCTGTGTGGATAGGCAGCTAAAGATTAATACTGCATGCAGAACGAATGTGTGAAATTTAAGGATAGTTTGCATTTAAGAAATTAAACATGAAAAACCTTGTTAGAAGTTCAAGCAATTGGCAAAATGGCAGTTGTGTATGCAGCATTAAAAAGGGACAGTAATGACATGTCTGGAGCTAAGGAGTTATTTCAATCATGCTCAGTTTGAACTGTTCAGTGAGTGGCATCATGGGCTCTTAGTATACAAATGGGCTAGTTAGTAATACTGAGACAGGTGTACCATCCAGACCTGTTTCTTAAGAGTATCTTGCACATGGTGATGTTTGGGTGGGGAAGAAACAGGAACACCACTTGAATATTATGAACATTCCCAGAGGAAATTAGGCAGAATGTGAGGGATTTTCTTCAAAGAACAAGATGAAAGAACTGCTGAAGGTATAGGAGAACTGGAAATGGGATGATCATACAAGGCAGAGAAGAACAGCACTTCAGGATAATGAGCATGAGCAACAGTGTTGAAATCAGGAAGCCACACGTGGGTTTCTTATGAAAGGGCACACTGATCTCAAGGCTTGGCTAAGAAGAAACTGGTGACTGGTGATCGTACATCTACCACCAATATCGTTATTCTATCAACATACCTGCCCAGAAGAAACCAAGTCTACCCAGAAAGGATACGTTGCTGAGTTGCATTCTAAACAGCTTCATAGAATTCCTGTCAGTAGATATGTACTGTGATATACAAAATAGAATGAAAACTTCACTTCATTTACTTTAATTATAAACATTGTGTTCTTGTAGTGTGCAATGTTTATGCATGCAACATGTTATTTATATATTATGTATGTAAATATGTATATTTTTATATATATACATAATTATTATATGCATTGCTTTAAGAATTTACTGACGTTGATACCTGCACTGTGTCCATGGAAAGACTAGCTTATGAGTAGATGAAAGTGTCTGAACCATGGCTGTTTATAGGTTTACAACATGACATATTCATGGAAATCGACACTGATTTCATTTTACATTTGGCAGCGCAGAAGTTTCCTTATTAGCAGTTTTGCTATAATTGCTCTAGGGATGGTAACTTTTTGAAGACAGACGGGGTAGAGGAAGCAAAACAGAGCAGTTGGTAGGACTTCACTCAGGGCTTTAAGTGCAGCAGCTCCACATCTGACTTTAAGGTAACATTCTCTGAATTTCCTGAAATTATAAATCCAGTTACAATTGACTGCAGAAAAGGGAGTACAGTAAGAATGTGAGAACAGACTTAATGCTTCACCAAGTATGTCTAACCCAGTCACTTGACTTCAACAGTGGGTGTAATAGATGGCTAGGGAAAAGTAAGCTATATGTAATACTTCTGAGCACTCACTCAGCCTCTGATTGTTTTCTGCTTAGTGGGTGACCTGAGCCCACTGTTGTTTATAAAGTTGTAACCATAGTACAAGATTTTTTCTGAGTATTTGTTACTTCTTCCCTGGAATCTGTATCAGTTTTTGTGTGCAAAGTATCCTATGATGAGGAATTCCACCAGTCCCTCATCTGCATGAAGAACCAACTCCTTTTGTTTTCTGTAAATCTGTCTCACACTGGTCTCATGCAACAGCGAAAATTAGTATCTTCACTCACTCTATCCTGGTCATGATCTTATAGGCCACTATCATATCCTTTCCATCCAACATAATAACATCAGCCGGTATAGGCCTCTGGCATTTTATAATTGGTTAATGATTTTAACATGTTATCTCAATTTTATGATCTTCCCTGTGTCTTCCTTCTGATTCTCCCCCTTTGCTGGAGGAGGAGGGGGAGATGTGAGAGCAGCTTTGTGGTATTTTGCTGGCCAAGGGTAAACCACAAGTAGTACAGCTGTCTCTTAACTCATCTATGGGATTAGTTGGTGCCCCACTAGCAATTATTACTGGCGCTTCAACCCTAGGTGCCTAATACCTAGGTATTCCTAAAAAATACTAATTAGTTAAACATCCAAGTTTGTTGTTAACCAATGGCAGGATATATTGCAACACACACAATGTATGTTTGAGCTGATGAACTCTTCCTCCCACCCAGGAACTGGTAATGATTTCTCATTAGCAAGGCTAATTGACATCATGTTTACTTGCTGCAAACACTGATAGATAAACAAACACATTTCAATTCCTAAAAAGACCTTCTCTGTTTGAAAGAGTTTTAAGGGGTTAGAAAGGCAGGGGGTTTGGGCCTTTTTGTTTTGTTCCTTTTTTTTTTTTTTCCCCCCTGGTAACAGAAATGAAGCTTTTAATTTTACAGGTGTTATCCACAATTGTACCCCAAGAATATTTAAATATTCAGGAAGTTCCAGATAAAAGACAGGGGTTCTGATCCTTAAGATTGCTTCAGAATTTGCTGTGTTCTTTGGTTCTTTCTGCTTTGTCTCAAGCTCTAACTTCCTATTTACTCTTATTTACCTCTGTGCTGAAGGTTGTTTCATTAATTTCTCTTAACAGAAAATAAACTGACACTTTGTGTCTCCATGATGCATATTCAATAACATTTTAATCACCTGATTCACTCCACCAAGAGTTTGGAATTGTACATATTCTTTGGCATTGCTGACTGGGTTTTAAGACAGAAATAAATACAGACTTCTGGAAAATTCTCAATCATTTCTTTTTCCTTGTATCTGCTTGCAGAGTTTTATGTAGATACATATTGGCATCTTAATTAAAAGACAGATTTTCCAGTCTAATATCATCCTTTCCAGACACTCTTCCTTGTTTTTCTTCTCCTAATATTACATCCGGCTCCCACACTCAATTCACTCTACCTTGTCCTTCTCATCTGATATTAGATTTCCAGATTTATGAGGATCATTCTAAATTTCTTACAGGATTTCTGTCCTCCTTCCAAGGATATTGTTATACGTGTAGTGTATTCTTTCACCCTTCGTTACTTACACAATTGATGCTTTTTCTTACCTTGTATAAATGCCTCATGGTTCTTTTTATAGTGTGATGAATTTCTCTGTATTTGTGTCTAGTTTCATACTCCTTTGTTCCATCACATATCTCTGCTAGTGTTTTTGCTTAGCCTTTTTACACTTTTTCTGTTATATTTATATCTCTAATATAGTTATATCACCACACCCTTTTATTGCAGTGTAATATAATAATAATACATAACACATTCCTCTTGCTGCAAGGAAACTTAGCTACACAGACTGAGATTTGTTCATCAGCACAGAGTTCTTGTAAAATGTCGCTCCTACTCTCCAACACAGGAGAGACTTTAAAATGCATCAATAGAATTTTTTTTCATTATTTCTTTCTGGCCATTGCTTGCTGTTTTCAAGTCACATCTTGTCCTCAATCCCTCACTGCTTTACATGGGCCTGTTTTCTTTTCCAGTATAAGCAAGACAAATCATTTGTATTGCAGTGACATTCAGACTGGTAAGTGACATCAGCATCCTTTGTGCTAAATGTTGTTGCAGTCTCTAGTATAAGAAAATTTCACTTCAAAGGTAGACTATGGTGGATATTAAGCATATCGTCCAACCTAAGCACAGGTTACTCTTCGTTTCTGGAGCGAAATGAAATCAGTGAAATTCCCTTAAGGGAAAGAACACCTTGTTACATGACTGAACTGGTACATGAATTATTTATTTAAGGTGATATTTACCTTACTTATAAGTGGGTGTCTAAATCAGGTACAATTTTCTACATTTCTGTTATGAACAAAGGAGATATAATCACTAGGATTAATGTAATACAGGGTATAATTCATCTGAGCAGGTGTAAATAAATGTCTGTTTCAGAATGAGATGAATCATTCCCAAGGCTTCATTGACACTATTGAGTAGATCCCTACTGATCATAAAGAAAGTCTAGACAAATAGGCCAGGTGCAGTGACATTCATTTAACAAGAATTCCTGTGAAAGAGGTAGGAATTTAATGCCTATCATTAGATTTCAGCCTCTATCTCCTAATTAAATAGATTATAGTTTAATTTCTGCATAGTAATCAGTCAGGATTCTCTGAAAACTGTATGGGTGCTTTTAGATGAATGCAATTAAATAAATACTGAGTAGAATCTCTTTGCTTGTATCTGCTCAACAGGATAACAATAACATTCCCATCACTGACTGTAAAGGATGCCATGGAGCACTCCAGGGTACCCTCTTTGAAGGTACCCACAGATCCAGTATATGACAAAAGCTGTTAGACCTTTGCTTCCCTTTTTTATTGTTATTATTATTATTTCCAAGGCTGTCATATGCTCAAAAGTTACATTAAAATCAGTTAATGATTTAATGGAAATAAGTTAGACAATTCCCTTAGAGCTAGTAAAGCCCCAGGATTAGACAGATTTCTGTCAGGTTATAATAAACTTTCCCAACACCTACTGGGCCCAGTTTCATACCTCTTCAAAGAATCAGTTAAAATAACATCAATAAGAAGAAAATTTGAAAGAGCTTTTTAATCACTTTGTCCTTAAAATCATACAAAATATTCTCACAATGACACCAGCTCAGGGAAAACCAACACGAAAGCATATCTTTTAAGAATTTTCATTTAGGGACATTTTAAATGGTTGTCATAGAACCAGAATTACTCTACAGATCTTTTAATTTAGTTAAAATCAGTATATTTTGCCCATAAATACCAATTTACACCCACTAGAAAGGATCCCCTTGCTATAATATTAGTGTTAATAACTTGGTGATGTGCTGCTGATGCAAGAGTTGTTTTCCTGTTCTGAATTTCTTGCCATTTGAGCAGAGAAGAAAGTCTGTGACTGTAGCAGCAGGTGGCATGTAGTCAAAGCTTTCTAAACTGAGGATGCCCAGCCTTTTGTTTCAGTTTGCTATATCCAGTTGGCACCAGTCACAAGTGGTATTTGCCAGGGCTCAGTATTGGGGCCAGTTCTATTTAATGTCTTTTTCAATGACCTGGATGAGGCAATCAAGTGCACCGTCCTTAAGCTTACAGAAGATCCCAAGTTGGGTGGGAGTGTTGATATGCCTGAGGGTAAGAAGGGTCTTCAGAGGGATCTGGGCAGGTTGGATCAGCTGAATGAATATGAGCCAGCAGTGTGCCCAGGTGGAGAAGGCAGCCAATGACATCCTGGCCAGCATGAGGAACAGTGTGGCCAGCAGGACTAGGGAAGTGATTGTGCCCCTGTACTAGACACTGGTGAGGATGTACCTCAAACACTGCTCGGTTTTGGGCCCCTCAATGCAAGAAAGACATTGAAGTGCTGGAGAGTGTCCAGAAAAGGGCAATGGAGTTGGGGAAGATTTAGAGACCAAGTCCTGTGAGGAGCAGCTGAGGGGTCTGGGGCTGTTTAGCTTGGAAAAAAGGAGGCTCTGGGGAGACCTTATCACTCTCTAGAACTGCCTGAAAGTAGAGGTGAGTGTTGGTCTCTTCTCCCAAGTGACAAGTGATAGGACAAGAGGAAATGGCTTCAGGTTGTGCCAGTTTAGCTTGGATATTAGGAATAATTTCTTCATTGAAAGAGTTGTCAGGCATTGGAATGGGCTGCCCAGGGAAGTGGTTGAGTCACCAGGTATTTAATAGATGTGTGGATGAGGCGCTTAGGAACATGGCTTACTGGTGGACTTGGCAGTGTTAAGTTAGTGGTAGGACTTGATGATCTTAATGGTCTTTTCCAACTTAAAATGTTCTATGATTCTATGACCACTCTTAAGGGGTTCAGAATCTGTCAGGGCTCTATTTTTTCTTCTTTGAGGGAAGATCGCAGCAACACCCCATGTATTTTATGAGAGAACAATATGAGAAGCATCCTGCAAAACTGATTCCTTCATTTGTCTTTTGTTCTTTACTTCCATTTCCTTCTTCTGCATGGCACTTACTCTAGCAAAATATTGTCATTTAGTGCAGAAGATGCGACGCCAAACTGCAAACCGGTACAGATAAATGCAAAATATAACCCTGGTTGCTAATTTGTAGTTAGATACTGAGTACCCTTCAGTGTAGCACTATTAGTACATAGGAAAAAGTGAAAATATTTATTCTTTATCTTAATTTACCATTTTACAAAATGTCATTGAATCTACCATGTAGTTACAGCTGTTTTAAAATTTGCTACTAAGTATGAAATCACCACATTCTGTAACTCTTCGTAAAGCTCCCTTAAGTACTGGGTGATTTTAGATGAAGTTTGCCAAATCAGTCTCATGCTGTGACCTCTGAAACACTGAAGAGATGTCTTGTGTATTTTATCTGCTTGAATTAAATACTGAGCTTCTTTAAAACATGCATTTTAATTAGTTTTAGAGCTAAAAATGTTACCTGTGCTGAATGGTGATGCTGAGGGAATTCCATTAGTAGTCCAGAATTTCTTTGAAAGCCATCTTCCATGTGACAGATGGTAAAAGATGGTGCATGAACTAAGTGAAATAAATAATACAAGTAAGTGTGGATATGTGCCTTCTGGATATCCCTTTTTTCTGACCAAATTATTATAATAAAAGCTGTGTGTGTTAATACCTTTAAAAGAAATCCCCATTTAACTAATTTATCTGTTTCTAGGTATTCCCAAATAATGAACTTCAGGTGCTCACTACACATGAGTTTTTTTTTTACCCTACAAGAACCAGCATGAACTTTATGTCACAGTTTGGTAGTCATTAAATATTGTCCAGAGACCACCGTGCACACCACAACACTTTTCTGTCAAGAAGGAGAAAAAAATAAATGCATGTTACCCTTATAAAGCGTAGATGCAGTATGTCTCAATTCTGAAAGAAAGAAAATAAGAAATGAGACAGGAAAAGAATCATGTGGTAGATTGTTTGTTTCATGACTCCAGTGTTACATTGATCTTCTTCATATTCTCTATTATTCAGAAATAAAAATTGGTACTGCAGTTATTGTAACAGTATGCTTCCAGTCATGCAGCACTATACAGGTATTAGCAATTTATTGGAAAGGCAGTATCATTTATGCATCCACTGTTCCATTTCTAATTGCCTGACACTTATTTAGTGTTGAATGGAAGGACATAGTAGAGATCACTGGAGCAAAACTCCTTTTCTACTTTACCCCATAAGCTTGCCTGTCTTTCGAAGATATCTGTGAGACAGACACTCACTCTCTGTGCTACTGTGTGAATTGAGAAACCCAAGATCCGGAAAGACACCAATTACTGTATTTTATGGGAATATATGTTGTTCATTTTTAAGGTGATAGAGGGCAAGGAAAGTCTTTTCCTTTTCGTATACTTGGCTGCCACTATTTTATTAATCAGAAAACTTTTTGGCTCAAGCACAACTTTGAATATATATATTTTAAGGTGCCTTATTCTTATTGATTCTTTTGTGAGTTGGAGTCTTTGAGTCCATTAACATAAGAACCAGCACTGCAGTTTCATGTACCTAGATCTGTGCTCCATAATCTCTCTCAAATCTCAGCCAAAATGTGAGACTGACATGGACTATGACCCATGTAGTTAATATTGTATATATCTTCCATTTAAGACTGGATTTCATGGCTAATGTCTGCCTTGAACACACCAGTTCAATCTTAATATCATTATTTCCAGCATCTGTCAGGGAGAAGAAAGTTGACTAGGGAAAATCAATAAACTCCACAAAAAGAAGAAAGATAAAATATATAATTAATATATTAAAAAGCTTCAGGTGTCTGGTAAAATCTTATTAATATCTTTGATTTCAGAACTGAGGATATTAACCCTGGTTGGTACCAGCTAATAGGTACATGGTTCCACTTTCATATATTGCACCACCACTTGCCATTTGGTATGTTTGCTTTCTCAGACTGTGTCCTGAGTAGTCCAACTTAATCTGAGCTTTTCCTTCATCTCTGTCATGAAAGTTCCCTTAATTAACAGGAAAAGTGTCTAATGGTGAGGACTGAAGGGATGAGCAGCATTTGCAACAATGTCATCAGAACAGATTCTGTATTTAAAATAAAAAGAGAATGAAAGGTAAAACATTTAAACCTGAAATATGTTCTTCTTTAGAGTAGTTTACATTCTTATTTAGTTTTTTAATCTATTTGACATTATGTCTTAGCAAATTATGACCTCTACAATGTCAAAATATTTTTTCCTTGGCTTGATCCCACTCTACAATGCCTCATTCACAAGGTCAAGCCTTGAAAAGTCTATCAACCAGGTATCTTAGATTTAGCTGTTTTAGCAGAGAAAGATATAAGCTGAAACTCATTGACTAAAAATATGTATAAAAATATAATGTATTCTGCTTCATTGGAATTAAAATTCCCTTCTCACTTAGAATATTATGTAAACAAAACTCAGTGACAAACTATCCAGAAATTTCAATTAGAAATATATGCAATTCATCTTGTGGTATCCAAGCACATTATATGTCATTTAATTAGACCGAAGAATAAACTTTATCCTTTTGTGATAATTAAAAGTATTTGGACTTTGTATGGCACTTATTTCTATATTTGCAGTTAAGATTTACAGAGCGTTCTCTTCCACCTGTCTTTTCTATAATCAGAACAGAAGGATTAAAAGTCTATAAACCCCCCAAAAAAAATCAAACGCATATTTTAAAAAACTTATTTACTGCCAATCAATATGTTCAAACAATCCTTCTAGGCTCTAAACCGCTACACCTAAATTTAAACTCAAGACTGAATGCTGCCTTTCTTCAAAAGGCAGCAGGTACAGTATCTGGGTCTGTGCTCTTGGTTACACCCAAAAGGTGACCTTTTATTCATGTATTTGCAGCTGCATCAGTCCTGCTTTGTCCTCTGTTAATGAGCTGTCTTATAATGCTACTAATCACGCTCTTCTGCTGACCGGTCATTTTCCATGATTGCTGCCACATCCACTGTTCTGCTTCTGTATGTCTGGATGTGGGGGAAGACATAAGGCAATAGCTCTGAACTGTTTGTCCACGCAAAACTGATATAACAAATAGAGACGGAACTGAGATACCATGATAAAGCATTGTTTCATTTGATAGATTATTAATCTATTACAGATCTCTCTTCAAAATAGATTTCTGCTTTTTTACTTCCAGTCTCTTTCAGCTTTCTAGGAAAAAATATCAAAATTTACAAATGTTTTTACAAATATAAAAATTTCTTCTTCTGGGAAGTTTAATTTTACTGTCTCTGAAAAAGGTACTTTCACCTTGAAGTGAACCTTTGATCCTCTTCAGCACAGTTCTCTGTTTTACAGGGATGAATTGGATGAGTGAGACATGACAAATCACAATGAGAGTAGCTTTTTATAAATTGGCGACTGTGTAAATGTCAATCTGTAAATGTTTGTTTTTATAGCTGAAACAGTCTCACTTGATTTCGTCCCATCAAATGCAAGTACTTGAAAATTCCACAGGGGAAGCAAAGATATTGCTTATAGCTCATTTCTTCCTTTAAATGCGCTTTAGACATTCAAGTTTTGCAAGTGTCTTTGTTCTTGCATTTTTGTAAAGACAGTTTTCCTGAGGGATATGCCAATAGTAATCACTGGTGCATCTACACCATAAATTGGGAAAACACATTATTGATTCTGTCAGAATTGTTGATGATAATGCAAAATATTAAGAAAAAATGGTGTTTCAGTCTTTTTTCTAAAATTATTTAATTTCTTATTACATCAGGAGATGGATTAGGATCTGAATCTAACAATCAGAGGAGGCTGTATCAAACATCAGTTAAAGGTGGTTTTTTAATCTTGTGGTTGTGTCCTGGAATGAAGGTGTATGAAACTAGTTTTTGTCGCTTTCACAAATGTCTTGTGTGATACTGGTCAAGTATTTCCATTCTTCAATCTCCCATCCATCTATATATATATATGTTCATCAACAGAAAGATGCACAATGTATGTTAACTACATTTTCACTCAGAAATAGGAGACTTTTTGATTAATAAAACTATCAGCTTTCAAAAGTAAGCTGAAAAGAAAAAAATTTTGGCTGCTGATAACATCTAAAACTGTCAAAGAATACAACTTGGAGAAAATGACTAAATATTTAAGTTGTCTAAGGCACACCTGACTTGACAAATGAGACAGAGATGGTACTTGTTATACAGCAGTATAGTAGTTGTGTGTTCTCTTTTTTTTTTTTTTCCTGAGACTATACTTAATATCGCTTATTTGAAGCTTAGCTTTGACACATAGCTCATGAAGAAGCATTTATTTATTTATTAAATACTTTAATATGACAAGCAAAATAACTTTAAATATATATTTTTAATTAAATTTAGGTAGAGGACATACAGGAAAGGTAAGTTTGACAAATGAGAACTTGATACACAGTAGAAAAAAATTTAGAATGTCTGAAAGCTGTGGTTATTTAGAACTGACATTTTAAGAAAAGGTATTGAAATACACTAGTAAAATCCAACTTTTTAAATTTGTTGGTCCAAGGGATATTTTTCATATCGAGAATTAACACAGT
>NW_010251989.1:0-3532 GCF_000690775.1 Eurypyga helias | reverse complement strand
TTTTAATATTGGTATGTTCTTGAAAGTGAGATTGTTTGACACAACTAAAACCAGCATTGTATGTATAAGAGATAAGCTGTTGACACCACAATAATTCAAAATATAATCCCTATGAAAGGCAGATTATTGCATATTCTGGTACAAAACTATCATGTCTACAAATGTTATAGGGGAATTACATTTATATAATTAAAATATATCATATAATAAATATATAATGTTTATATGCAATAAATAAATAACATATGGTATTATTAATTATACTATATATAATAGATTTTAAGCATAATAAATATATATTATTTCTAGATATAAATATTATAGGGAATTGTATCTTCAGATCATCAAGAATAAATATGTGACTGAAGATATACTTTACACTGCTCTGCCACAGATATTTGTCTCATGGAAACATTTGTCCATGTCTATCAAGAAAAAAAGACTGATTTGTCTGGCTCTTACTACATTTTTTCCTATCGTTACTTGCAATCTTTCATGTTTTTCATGGGGATAACTTTTCTACCTAATAAAGTAAAATGAAAATGTATTGTCAGGGATATCCAAAAGAAAAAAAGTAAACCCACTTCTACTTAAAATCAGGCAATCCTTTAAATAGAAATACATTTGATGGGGGTGCAGGGGTAATATATTTTATTGGACAATCTGACAAAGAGAAAAGAGATGCTTCCCAGCATGAAAGCATTTTTACAAGACTAAGAAACAGTATATTCAAGCAAAGTCTGAGGTAAACCTAATCATACTTTGTTTAGCTTAATTCTATAAAGCAATCAGGCAGTTTAAGAGAAAAAGCAGTCACAAGTTTCTAAGAGAGAAATGGATGTCTTAAAATAAGTCTTATTTGCCCTTTGAGAAGATGATAATGTGGGACAGGTCAAAAGGTTCTGAGTAAGATTGCAATAGCTGAGGTGGTCAGGAGCTAGTGGTGCTATGCTGGTGGGTGGAGATGACTCATGACACATCATTAGTTGCACTGTTCATGGTGCAACTTCCCTTTGTAATTACTACTGTCTTGTTTATTAGAGTCAATGGGTCAGAGTCAATGAAGCCATTAATATTTTCAAGATTCCCACATGATGTCCATTGTATGTAGCAAAGAGACTTGAGGATTTTTTACTAGACATTCACCAGGATGACCAAATCAGAAGTGTCTGAATTTTATGAAAGATGGCAGGACCTATTTAGAGACTGACTCCTTCATGTTTGATCCTTTAAATGATTAACTGAGAAGGATATATTCTGTTATAAAGTCTTGACCAATACATGTCTTGGCTACCTATTGCTCCTGAAAAATCCTATGAAAATGTGTCTGCAAAAAAATGCAGTGAAAAGATTATATGGGTCATTTTCCTTGGAAGACACAGATATGCAGCTTTGATTATGGTATTTTAAAACTTACAAAGGAAAGTTATAGGCCACCAATGGTCTTATCAATGCTGAGTTCTAACTCTAGCGGACTACCTTTAGAGGATTTTTTGCTAGCTCCAGGACAGAAAGATAGGGGAAGCGTGCTCAGGGAGTTCTGTTCAAGACACCACATAGCAAGAAAAAAATGACAAATGCTAGAGGCCCTTTACCCATTTAATATTAACCCCACACACATCCCTATACTGGGTCATGCCTTAGACCTACCTAGCCCTGTATCCCATCTCCAGCAGTTTCAAGCACTAGATGTCTATGACGGTTAACCTGAGGCTCAAAGGTGTGCTAACAGCATCATCAGCTCATAAACAGGGAAAATGCATGCTGACCCATCCCAAGATACAAACCTGCTAGATGGACTAGCTTCACATCTTCTGCTATAAAACACTGTTGAATCCTGTATTTGCAAATGGTTGGCAATATAACTGCAAAAATATTGATGGAAAATGTATTCTTTGAGATAGCTTCGTATCAGAGAACAAATGCCTCATTAATCTTAGATGTTTCATGCTAAGTATATTATTGAGTTTAGACAGAATGATGAGTAACATTGTAGGGAGCACAGATTTCTACGTGCAGGAAGGCTTCTGCCCATTAGTCTCCCTCTGTATTGTACCAGTCACTTCTTTTGTTTCTCAGGCTGCAGACTGGTACATGCTGCTTTGCCCCTGCTCTACAATTCCTGGTTTAATTAAAAGAGAGATGTAGTGTGGTACATTAGTGTATGTTCATCTGAGTTTCCTTTGTCATCTCAGGAAAAAAGAGTGAAAGAAGAAAGGGAAAGGGTCTTAAAACTAGCATTAAACACCACAGTCAAGAGTAAGTCTAAACTCAATACCTGTGGGTACTCCCCAGTATTCTTTGTCTGCTTGTTAGCTGTGTTTTCACCTTCTAATGCAATGCAAGCACGAGAAAGCTGAGCATGTATGAGAAAGATGCTGCAAGTTTACACTGTTCTGCTGTTAAGACAATTTAATCTATAATGGAAGAAAATAACAGAATATCCTATTGTGCTAAGATGTTTAAAGCTGCATGAATGCTATGAGTGTAGTGATATTTTAGCATTAAGAATAAGAAAAGGGAAGGATTGGTTGCAAGTTCTCCATAGGTGAGCTAAGGAAGGCTGCTGTGATAGTCCGTTCTTATACTGTCTGTTGAATGTTTTCTAAATATTTGAAGTCTGGTCTAAAACAAGGCTTTATGTATTTGATCAGTGTTTTTACTGGGAGCAAAGAGAATCAGAGACTTTCACAGTGAGGTTTATAATCTCACTGTTTCAAGTATGTGTGTCTGGTAATGTGACTATGAAAAGCAGATTCTTTCCCAGCTCAGAAAAAAAAAAAAAAAGTTTCTTTATGCTTCATTCTCAAAAAGTGACTATAATCATGTGGTCATATGAGTTGAGGAATTATATGTAAATCAGTTTCCAACTGTAACTGCTTAAAAATCTTTCCACTGCACTTCAGAGTTCCACTAAACTTCTTGTGCCTGGTGGCCTGTCAGATAAACAGACACATACAATGTGAGACTGCTGAAGCATTATAAGCAGGAAGGAAACTGAGGTTTCAAGAGGAAATTAACAACTGCTGGCTTTCATGCTTGAGCCCATCATCTTCTGACATTCCAGGAGCTTGGATCCAGCCTCTTCAATGGGCATTGAGATTGTGCTTGTGCTTTAGATAAACATTACTCACAAATTTAAAGGCTGGAGTGTTTGGGATGTAAAACTTCCAGTGTTTGCAAGGTGAGAAAGAAAGGAACATTCAGAGGTGGAAATTGTTTTCCCTTAGGTAGCATTTTGGTATAGACATGTTTAAATGTATATATTTCTATAACTTTGAGGAAGAAATATTAGATCAGCTTGATGATACAACTTTTGATCTAGATACAACTTTTGCTTTTTCTCACAGTGTCTTTGAAGGTCTACACCACAAAGCATCTGTTTTTTATGAATATTGAAACAATGAGATTTTTTAAAGTAATGAGTGTTTGAAAAGTATTTTTCCTCAACTACATGCATCTCAGTCAGTCCAGGTAAAACTTCTTTGTGTAACTAGTAAAATTTTTAGTCTTTTTACTTGATTGGTGTGCT